>NC_061114.1:196501578-196659895 GCF_002878395.1 Capsicum annuum
TACCAACTCATGGGTTAGCTTGTGGTCACTTGTGATCGTAAGCACCGTTATTGCGACTAGGGGGTAGCCTTAGGTCATTACAAAACTTGGTATCAGAGCGTAAGGTTTCAGAGTATCCTAGGGAGTCTGAAAGCTACATTGAGTAGGGTTTTGTGCATGGGTGTGATGCACGTCATACTTACGGACTAGAGGCTGTGAAACATTCTTAGAAAAGTTTTCCTTCATTTAGTATTTATGTCATGATAAAGAGCATGAGCTCCATTTAAACTCTTTTTCTAACTCATTCTTCATTTCGTTTATAGATAATGCCTCCCAGAAGAAACAACGGAAGAAGAAATAGGGATCAGTCCACACCCCCGCCTATTTAGTAAGATCCCCTGAATGAGCATGTCTCTCATGCTGAGTTCAGGGTGGCTTTTACGACCTTGGCCCATTCAGTAGTCGCTCAGAGAAACCATTAAGCTACTGCCTAAGCTAATCCAGTGGCAAATGTAGTTGCGGTCAGGATTTGGGATTTCATTTGGATGAATCGGCCTTTGATTTTAGGATCTAAGTCTGAAAAGGACATGAAGAGTTTATTGATATGGTTTAGAATATGACAGATATTATGGGTGTCACTTCGAGTGAGATTGAAGAGTTGGAAGCATATCAGTTGCAGGATATAGCTTACACCTGGATTAAGTAGTGAAAGAGGATAGAGGTGATGAGACAGGTCCTGTTGAGTGAGAGGAGTTTTCCATGGCTTTCTTAGACAACTTCTTTCCATTGGAGCTAAGAAAAGCTAAGGTACAAGAGTTTATTAATTTGAAGTGGGGTAATATGAGTGTGAAGGAGTACTCGCTTAAGTTTACTCAGTTGGTGAGGTATGCTCCTATTATGGTGGGAAATAATAGGTCTAGAATGAATAAGTTTGTATTTGGTGTAGCTGATAGTATGGTCAAGGAGTGTAGGATCACCATGTTGATTAAGGAGATGGACTTGTCTAGACTTATAGTTCATGCTCAATAGATAGAAGAGGAGAAGTGTAAGAAGAGAGATGGAGAACAAGAGGGCCAAAATAGGTAGCTTCAACTTTTCCCAACCAAGGTCAAAAGGTGGTAACTATTCTCAATTTTATCAGAAATTCTCAGCCCCAGCTCCATCTTTAGCCAGTGCACCTGTGCCTAAGTTCTGACAAGATAGTCGGGATAGGGCGCCAGGCTCTAAGTCCTAGGGTAGTATGAATAGTGGTCATACAAATCCACTTTGCAAAAAATATAGCAGGCATCATCATGGTATGTGTAGAGCTGACAGTGATGTGTTTTTTGGATGTGGCAAGTCAGGCCACAGAGTCAGAGATTTCCCAAAGGCTGGTCAGCAAGGTCAGTCCAACCATCCTCCAGTTCTAGCCAATCGTCCGACTCAGCAGGGTGCCACTTCTAGTACCACTAGTGGGCAGCATCAAAATAGGTTGTATTCCCTCCAAACCCAGCATAATCAGGAAAGTTTTCCTAATGTCATTACAGATACATGATAAGTCTTTTATCTTCATGTATATGCTTTACTAGAACCCGGAGCTTCGCTCTCCTTTATAACTCCTTATATAGCAGTCGACTTCGGCATCAATCCTAAAACATTAGCAAAATCCTTCTCAGTGTCTACTCTAGTAGGCAGCTCTATTGTATCCAGGCAGGTATACAGGAACTGCTCGATTACAGTATCTCATAAAGTTACCTCAGTCGACCTTATGGAGTTGGAGATGATTGATTTTGATGTCATTCTTGGCATAGATTGGCTCTACTCATGTTATGCCTAATTAATTGCAGAAGTAGAGTCATTTAGTTTTTGTTTCCCAATGAACCAGTCATCGAATGGAGGAGTGGTACCTCAATGTTTGGGGGTCAGTTTGCTTCATATCTTAGAGAAAGAAAGATGATATCTAAAGGGTGTGTTTACCATCTTATTCGATTCAAAGACTCTAGTTTTCAGACTCTAAGTCTAGAGTCAGTTTCAATAGTAAAGGAATTTCCAAATGTGTTCCCTGAAGATCTTCTCGGAGTTCCTCCCGAAGGGAAATTAACTTTGGAATAGATCTCTTTCCAAATACCTAACCTATATATATTCCACCTTCCAAAATGGCTCCAGCTAAGCTTAAGGAGTTAAAAGAACAGTTAAAAGATCTCTTTGATAAGTGTTTCATCAGGTCTAATATTTCATTCCAGTCTTGTTTGTACGTAAAAAAAGATGGCTATCTCAGAATGTACATTGATTATTGTCAATTGAACAAAGTCACAATCAAGAATAAGTATCCACTCCCCAGGATTAATGATTTGTTCGGCCAACTTTAGGGTTCCAGTTATTTATCTAGGATAGACCTCAGATCTGGCTATCACCCGCTTAGAGTCAAAGAATATGACATTCCAAAGACAACTTTTAGAACTTGGTATGGTCACTTCGAATTCTTAGTTATGTCTTTTGGACTAAGAAATTACCCTGCAACTTTTATGGACTTGATGAATAGAGTGTTCAAGCAATACTTGGATATGTTCGTCCTAGTCTTCATTGATGATATCGTTGTCTATTCCCATAGTGAGAGTGATCATGCAGACCATCTGAGAATTGTGTTGCAGATCTTTAGAGCTCACCAGTTATTTGCCAAATTTAGTAAGTACGAATTTTGGATATGATCAATAGCTTTCCTTGGCCATATTATTTTTGATGATGGCATTCAAGTCGACCCTCAAAAGATTGAAGTAGAGGGAAACTGGCCCAAACCCATCTCTCCATTAGATATTAGGAGTTTCTTAGGTTTGGCTGGCTATTACAGGCAGTTTGTTGAAGGGTTTTATTCTATTGTATCCCCCATGTCTCGACTGACTCAGAAGAAAGTCAAGTTTCAGTGGTCATATTCTTACGAGAAGAGTTTTTATGAGTTGAAGAATCGACTCACTTCTGCTCCAATATTGACTTTGCTAAATGGTTCAGATCGATTTGTGGTTTATTGTGATGCTTCTAGAGTTGGTCTTGGTTGTGTATTGATGCAAAGAGGTAAGGTCATAGCCTATGCCTCTAGACAACTTAAGCTCTATGAAAAGAATTATCCTACTCATGATCTTGAGTTGACAACTATTGTGTTTGCTTTGAAAATTTAGAGACATTACCTTTATGGGGTTCATGTGGATGTGTTCACTGATCGTAAGAGTTTGTAGTATGTTTTCACGCACAAATATCTTAATCTTCGCTAGAAAAAGTGGCTTGAGTTATTGAAAAATTATGATATGAGTATGTTATATCATCGGGGCAAGGCCAATATAGGGGTAGATGCCCTTAGCAGGTTATCTATGGGTAGTGTTGCTCATATTGAGGAGGATAAGAAGAAGTTAGTTAGTGAGGTTCATCAGCTTGCTAGATTAGGTGTTTGGTTGGTTGATTCAAGAGAAGGTAGCGTATGGGTTCAGAAAGGTTTAGAATCTTCCTTGTTGCCGAAGTGAAAGAAAAGCAAGACAAAGATCCTAGTTTGGTTAAGTTGAAAGAGGAGGTTAGAGATCAGAAAGCGGAGGTTTTCTCTCAAGGGGGAGATGGTGTACTTCATTATTAGGGTAGATTATGTGTTCCATGTGTTGATGACTTGAGATAGCGGATACTTGCAGAAGCACATGGTACATGATACTCTATCTATCCAGGAGCCACTAAGATGTACCATGACTTGTGGGTAGTCTATTTATGGAGTGGTATGAAGAGGGATATTACAGAGTCTGTGGCTAGGTGCTTGAATTATCAGCAGGTCAAGGTTGAGCACCAAAGGCCTAGTGGTACATAACAGGAGTTCAGCATCCCCACTTAGTAGTAGGAAGTGATAAACGTGGATTTTGTGATAGGGTTGTCTTGAATGCATCATCAGCATGATTCAACATGGGTCATTGTGGACAGAATGACCAAGTTAGCTCATTTCCTACCAGTTCATACTTCTTATTCAGCTGAGGATTATGCCAGACTCTATCTTAGGGAGTTGTTTAGGTTGCATAGGATTCCATTGTCTATCATATTAGATAGAGGTACTTAGTTTACCTCTTACTTTTGGAAAGCTTTTCAGAAGGGTCTTGGTAACCAAGTTCACTTCAGTACAACTTTTCATCCTCAGATAGATGGTCTGGCAGAGAGGACCATTCAGACCTTGGAGGATATATTAAGGGCATATGTTATTGACTTTAAAAGTAGTTAGGATGACCACTTACCTTTGATTGAGTTTTCTTATAACATTAGTTATCACTTCAATATTCAGATGGCTCCATTTGAGGCTCTCTATGGGAGGAGATGTAGATCTTCTATTGGTTGGTTCAAGGTATAAGTGGCCTCTTTGATAGGGCAGATTCAGTATTTGAGGAGATGGAGAAAGTTCAGTTGATTAGGGAAGGGCTGAAGATGGCCCAAACCCATCAGAAATCTTATGCAGATGAGAGGAGAAGAGATCTTGAGTTTGAAGTTGGTGATTTAGATTATTTGAAGATTTTGCCTATGTAGGAAGTGAAGAGATTTAGCAAGAAGGGGAAGCTCAGTCCCCGTTATGTTGGTCCATATAGAATCTTGAATCATTTTAGGAAGTTAGCTTATGATCTAGAGTTGCCTATAGATTTGGCGTCAGTATATCTAGTATTTCATGTTTCCTTGTTAAAAAAATGTATTGGTGATTCAGCTGCAGTTGTTCTTGTAGAGGATGTGGATGTTAAGGATAGCCTTTCTTACGAAGAAATCCCAGTTGAGATCCTTAATCGTCAAATCCGTAGACTAAGGAATAAAGAAGTTTCCTTGGTTAAAGTTCTTTTGGAGGAATCAGTCCATTGAGGGAGCCACTTGGGAAGCAGAAGCAGATATGCGAACCAAGTACCCTCTTCTTTTCTCCACAAACTCAGATTCAGCTCCATGTAACGATTTTCCTCAGATGGACTATTTTCAGTTCCCTATTTCAGCTATGTAACCATCTTCATGTCATTTCATGCATTCATGAAAACCAGTTCAGATTATGTATCATGTTTTAGACTTAATTATGTAATCATGCTTCCAGTTGTGCATGTTCAGTAAATGATCTTAGATTCCCAGTATTCTCAACTAAACTAGTCGCATTCGAGGATGAATATTCTCAAGGGGGAGATATTGTAATACCCCATAAGATCCTAGATCAATTCAACTCTCAGTTGCATGTAGAAGGGGGCTAGGGCTTAGATATTTCACTAAGTGTTGGGGACTTAGTCTTTTCAAGGCCCCTAAACTTTAATGATTTTAATTTTAACCTTCCCGACCTCATGATGTCAATTTTTGAGTTGATTCATGATCGGGGTGGTTCAAAGTATGTCTCGGGTGAGTTTTGGATTTTTCAAATGAGCGTAGGGGCATGTTTCGAACACCAAAATATTAGAACCACCAGGATAGATGGGCGCCACCTCGTCCAATGTGCCGCTCTAAGGTGGGCGCCGCCCGGGGTAGTCTGCCACTCCAAGGCCCACTTGCCCCCTCCCTTTTTTGTCTAGCTTTTGTTCTTTGTCATTTAAGGGCATTTGGGTCAATTCCCTTCACCCAACTCATCCATAACACGAAATTAGGTTCCCCAAGTGATACGGGTACAAAGAGATCAAGACCATTCACATGGAGACAAGCTCAGGAGTTACAAAAACTTCAAGGCTTTTTCATGAAGTTGACCGTGTGTGAGTGTTTTATGAATCCATCCAAGGGATTGCATATATTGAAGTGTGAAGAAGTGCCCTAAAACACACCAAAGCCACCTATACTTACACTCCAAGGGTGCTCCTATTCATTAAGGGTGTTTTGGTCTTTGTTATCTCATTTTGTAATAGGTTATAAATAGACTTCTTTAGGGTTATTTTCATTTTAGTTTATGATTGATATTGTGAGACTTGTAACACTTGAAACAACATTCTCTCTTGTGAGAGTAGTTCCATCCGTAACTAGGGCAAGTGGGTAACACTTGTGTTGATCTTTTGGATAGAAACATAAGTTATTGGGGGTGCATTGAGTTCCTCTTGGGTTCACATAAGCATTTTGGTATTGTTATTACAAGGTTTAAGGGTCTTAATGTTTGACACACATTTTGGTTCTTAGGGTTTGTAATAACTTATGCCAAACAATCTTTCTTTATTGCAATTGTTGTTGTTGTCTCTTGTTCTCTTGTAGCCGATTGTTGTCTTGCCTTACTATCATTTAGTATCAGATCAAGGATTGATTTAGTTCCTACGGAATCAATCTTGGGCTTGTTTACTTGAAAAAAATTTAAAAAAAGGTAGTTGTTGTTGTTCTTGTTTGGCCAAGAAATATTTGTTCTTGTTTGCACCTTGGCTGAAACTTTGAGTCTAGATCTAGAATTCTTTTGTGTGTATTGATTGTTTCTAGTTTTAAGTTCTTCTTCACTAAGACTAATAGAGTCTAGATCCAAGTTTGGACTTCTAAGTGTGTTGTTGTTGCGGATTCAAAGCTTGAACGAGTGTTGTTGTTTTGAATTTGAAGTTTGAACGTGTGTTGTTGATATTGTTTTTGTGGATTTGAGTTTGAAAGGGGTGTTGTTGTTATTTGGAGGTTCAATGTGAACCTTGTACTTCAAATCTCTATTGAAGGTTCTTGGTGTTCTTGACCAATCTTCATGTCTTGTTACAAGAAGGATCTTCAATAGTAGTTGTTTGATCTAAAAACCAAGTAGACAAGACTGTAGTATTTGTTTTTCATGAAACCCCCCCCCCCCCCCCCCAAGAATATAACAAAGAAGTAAGGGGACAAAAATACTTCCAAAAGACTTGTTACCAAAAGGGAGAAAGGGGACTTTCCAAGACTAACAAAAGAGGAAAGAGCCAACAACCCTTCAAAAAGGTGTTTTGCCAAAAAGGTGCAAAGAAAGTCAACCCTTTTTGAATGTGAAAAAAGGCTCCAAATCTTGTTGTATCGTCTCCCAAGCCGATTTTACACTCTTCTAAATTGAAAGTTAAACAAAATTCAAGGTTGGAAAAACAATAACTTTTCAAAAACCACAACCACTCCAAGGCCACTACGTCACCTATTTCCGCATAACTCACTAATTTTGGGCTCAAAATTTTGGATTCTTAGTTTCTTTTTCTTGTTACTTTGGTTTCATTTATTGATTCTAAGTACTAATTGACAGACTATTAATAACCTACTAGATTGTAAGTTAGTTTTGAGTCCATTTTATTCGTGTTTGCGTTCCTTGTGTGCTTTTATCTTTCATGATTCGTTGTAGTTCTTGGATCAAGTCCGAACAAGATTTCTTTGAGTCTCTCAAATGAAAATCTATTCCATACAAGAGTAGACTCAACCTTTAACTCCTCATGAGTTACTAGCCAAATTTCAACACTTATGAAGCCAAGTGTGAGGTAACTAGATGCGTGAAAGTGTGGTGAGGCTATTTTGAGATAACTTATTTGTTGTTTTGTAGGTGATTTCTTAGGTACATTTGCAATGGAGTGAACAACCTTGTAAACCATGGACCACAATGCTAGTAATACTTTTAAGGCCATACTTGAGGTATCCAATGAAGCCTTAAAAGGTTGGGGGCGTATGTGGGGCCAATCAAAGGGGAAATAACATTGATAAAGGGTGATATGTCTACTTTGAGTGGGAGGCTAGAATATGTGGAGAGTCAAAGGAACTCCCACCCTTATACTCCTCAACACTACTATGTTTCTTCAAGTGGACATGATCAAAACACTTCCGCTACCATTACTCCCAAAACCTTACATCAAATGTTCAATCCATGAAGACCTCCACAAAATTCCACAAATCAAGCTACTCCTTACCTTTAAAATCGAGACCTCAATAGACCACTCCATCCACAACTCAATCAAGTCCAACAAGAAGGACTTGGACGCCAAATTCCACCACTAAACCCGAACCCTCCAATCCAAGCTCCACTCAACCAAAGGCCTCAACCTTCACTAAATCCAATCCCTCCATTCCAAGCTCCACTTAACCAAAATTGACCCGTATATGTAGAAGAATATGGTAGAAAGGAACATGAAGGGTATGGAGCTTATGATGATGCTTACATGATAGAAAAAGAGATAAGAGGTAGACAAATGGATCAAAGGGAATACTAGGGGAATGGAGGAAGAGTATGTCAATGGAACCAACAAGAAAACTGCCACCAAGATAGAGATGAGTGTATAAATTCCATCAAATTGAGCCTTTCAATCTTCAAGGTTGAGAGTGATCCCGAGGACTATCTTGCTTGGGAGTCCTCTTGTGATGAGATTTTCCAAGTTAATGATCTCACCGAAGAAAAAAAGAGTTGTTATGCTATAGCTCACTTTAAGGGATATGCCAACACTTGGTGGGAGTATGTCAAGATATTTGGGAATGAATTGATTGAGAGGCAAACCCCTCAATGGTTTTGATTGAGGTACCTTATGAGACAAAGGTACCTACTCAAGAGTTATAGGCATGAGCTCCTTGCCAAGTTGTACAATTTGAGGCAAGGTAGCAATAGTGTCATGGATTACTATGATGAGTTCCAATAATTGATGTTAAAGCTTGATCACCGAGGAGAGCAAGTTGGTCATGATATCATATATTTTAAAGTCGGGTTGAACAAGGACATCTGTACACACTTGACTCTTCAAAAGTTTGACACCATTAATGGTATCTTCAAAGTAGCCTTAGAGATTGAAAAGGAAATCAAGGAGAGATCGACTTACAGAGCAAAGGGATAAGCACCGTTGGATTGTCATAAAAATAAGTAGGTGATTCAATCTTCCTCGACTTGGAACAAGAACAAAAATCACTCATCCAATGCTTCTCAACCCGTGACCAAGGCTTCCCAATCCAAGTATCCTCCACAAAATAAAGGTAACAAGTATACTACTCCTAATCCTAAGGGGTTCCAATTCTTTAAGTGTCAAGGGTGGGGGCATAAAGAAAATAAATGCCTGAACCGATGGAATATATTCTTAAGGAAGGGAAATTGTACTATCTTGGAGAAGAGGTGGGGATTAAAACTAAAGAGAATTAGGTTGAGCTTTAAGATAAAGAGCAAGTAGAGAATAAGGTGTAAGAATAATGTGATGAAGAGGATACTTGGCCACAGGATGGTGAGTATCTAGTTCTAAACTTTGTGGTAAGATAAGTTATGGTTATTAATGCTTTAGATAATCCAAGTCAAAGGGAGAATCTATTCTATACTAAGTGTCTTATCAAAGGAGGTATATGTACAATGGTTGTTGATGGTGGGAGTTGTACTAATGTTGCTAGTGCTATGATGGTTGACTTTTTAAAGCTTCCCACTACTACACATGCAAGTCCTTACAAGCTTCAATGGTTGAATGAGTGTGGAGAATCGAAGGTCACTCGACAATGTGTGATTCTGATGCAAACATGTCACTTGTTATTGGGTAGACCTTGGCAATATGATCAGTATACTAAGCATGATGGAAGAACCAACCGATACTCTCTTGAACTCAATGGCTGAAATTTCACACTTTACCCTCTCTTACCATCTTAAGTGAATGAAGTACATCAATAATTGAGGGAGTTAAAAGAGAAAGGTAAGAAGTCTAAAAAGGAGAGGGAACCCAAGAGTGGGAAAGGTAAGGAAGCCGAGGGGGTCACAACTTCAAAGGAAAAAGAACCTATGGTGATGTTGGCTAGAAAGAAAGATCTCTTCATGGAACATGATAATAACGCTCCCATGCTTATATTAGCCCATGTTTTTAATACTAACCCTCTAATTCTTCTATTCCCTATTCTATTTCTCTTATTTTGCAGAATTTTAAGGATATGTTTCCCAAGGAACTTCGACAAGGTTTACCCCCACTTTGGGGAATTGAACATCAAATAGACTTCGTACAGGGCTTACAGTTTCCTAAAAAGATGGCCTATAGAAGTAACCCTATGGATATCAAAGAACTTCAAAGGCAAGTTAAGAAACTCCTCAACAACGGATACATCACGGAAAGCATGAGTCCTTATGCAGTTCTGGTGTTTTTAGTGCCAAAGAGAGATAGAACATAGCGCATGTATGTGGACTGTTGAGCCATCAACAAAATCACGATAAAATATCGCCATCCCATTCCTAGATTGGATGATATGCTTGATGAGTTGAATGGTTCTTGTGTGTTTTCAAAGATTGATCTTAGGAGTGGTTATCACCAAATTAGAATTCAATGGGGTGATGAATGAAAGACTGCCTTCAAGACAAAAATTGGTCTCTATGAATGGATGGTCATGCCATTCGGCCTTACTAATGCTTTAGCCTTACTAATGCTCCTAGTACTTTCATGCGGTTAATGAATCATGTGATGAAACCATTCATTGGAAAGTTTGTTGTCGTGTATTTTGATGATGTGTTAGTTTATAGCAAGTCCCTTGAAGAACATGTAATGCATTTTTAAAGTGTCTTTGATGTCTTTAGAAGGGAAAAGTTGCATACTAATCTTGAGAAATTTTGTTTTGGTGTTGATGAAATTGTGTTCTTGGGTTTGTTGTAAGTTCAAGAGGAGTCTAATTGGATGAATCTAATATAGATTCTATAAAGAATTGGCCAACTCTAAAATCCATTGATGATTTTCGAAGCTTCCATGGGTTGGCTAGGTTTTATAGGCGGTTTGTCAAAGGGTTTAGTACCATTGCCGCTCCATTGAACGAGGTCATCCAAAAAGACCAACCCTTCAAGTTGGGTGATGAACAAGCTAAGGTTTTTGAAACCTTGAAAACTATGCTCATTTCCGCCCCTTTGTTGTAATTACCCAACTCCCTTTGTTGTAATTACCCAACTTTGATAAGATATTTGAAGTTGAATATAATGCAAGTAAAGTAGGAATAGGTGTCGTTCTAATGCAAGATTTTAAACCTATTGCCTATTTTAGTGAAAATCTCAAGGGAACGACTCTAAATTATTCCACTTATGATCTCTAGAGTTATACGCCTTGATTAGAGCTTTGGATAATTGACAATACTACTTGTGGCCCAAAGTGTTTTTGATCCAAATGAACTATGAATCTTTGAAACATCTTAGGGCCCAAGATAAGCTCAACAAATGACATGCTAAGTGGATTGAATTCCTAGAAACCTTCCCTTATATCATTCAATACAAAAAGAAAAATATGGTTTCAGACGTATTTTCTATTAAACTTGTGCTTATTTCTACCTTATCTTCCAAATTGATGGGATTTGAGAGCCTCAAATCACTATATCCTACGGAACCTACCTTTGCTCTTATCTTTTGGAAATGTGAAGAGTGGGGTAGGGAAAAATGGATCAAGGAAGGGATTTCCACTTCCTATTGAGAGTTTGATGGTTATTTGTTCAAAGAAAGAAGGTTGTGTGTGCCCTCTAGTTCTTGGAGAGAGTTGTTTGTGAGAAAGGCACATGATGGTGGTCTAATGGGGCACATTGGGGTTGAAAAGACCCTTGGGATCTTCGATGAACAATTCTCGTGGCCTAATATACGCAAAGATGTTGCTAATACTTGTGGCCAATGTATAGAGTGTAGGATGCCAAATTATGCCTCCTCCCTTAAGGATTTTATACCCCGCTTCCCACTTCCTTACGTCCTTCGCTTGACATATCTATGGACTTTGTTTTGGGCCTGCCAATGACAAAGAGAGGTTGGGTTAGAATTTTTGTTGTGGTTGACAAATTCTCCAATAGGTCGCATTTTATTCTATGTTCTAAGAGTGAGGATGCATCTAGTGTAGCTTCATTGTTTGTTGAATATGTTGTCTAGTTGCATGGTATCCCGCTCACTATTGAAAGTGATAGGGACTCCAAGTTCCTTAGTCACTTTTAGAAGTTGATGTGGGGTAGTCTTGGTACAAATTTGCTATTCTCAATCTCTTGCCACCCACAAAATAATGGCCAAACGGAAGTGGTAAATAGGACCTTAGGTTCTATGCTACAATCCATGGTTAAAGGTAAGGTGACTTCTTGGGAGGATCATCTACCCCTTGTTGAGTTTGCTTATAATCGTGTGATCCATTCGACTACGGGTATGAATCCATTTGAGTGTGTATACGTGTTAAACCCCTTACCCCTTTAGATCTAATACTTTTGTCTAGTGATCTTGTGTTGAGCTTAGATGGAAGAAAAGGGGCTGAAGCCATGAAGAAGCTGCATTAAAGGGTGAGGCTCTGCCTTAAAAAAAACTAAGAAGTTGCTAAGAGGGTCAAAAAAGAAAGGAGGAGACTTGTTCTAGAACCAGGTGATTAGGTGGGTGCACCTTAGGAAGGATCGGTTTCTAACACAAAGGAAAGAAAAGTTGATGCCGAGGGGTGATTGTCCTTTTCAAGTGCTTGAAAGGATCAATGGCAATGCATACAAGATTGACCTACCTCCGAAATATCAAGTGCTAAACACATTCAATGTGTGTGACCTCTCACTTATTGATATCATTGAGGATAATGAATCCACAAATATGAGGTCAAATTCCTTTTAATATAGAGAGAATGATACGGGTACAAAGAGCTCAAGACCATTCATAAGGAGCCAAGCTCAGGAGTTATAAAAACTTTAAGGCATATTCATGAAGATGGCCGTGTGTGAGTGTTTTATGAATCCATCCAAGGTATTGCACATATTGATGTATGAAGAAGGTCCCTAAAACACACCAAAGATGCCTATACTTATACTCCAAGGGTGACTTTATTTATTAAGGGTGTTTTGGTCTTTCTTATCTCATTTTGTAATAGGTTATAAACAGACTTCTTTAGGGTTATTTTCAGTTTAGTTTATGATTGATATTGTGAGACTTGTAACACTTGAAACACCATTCTCTCTTGTGAGAGTAGTTCCATTCGTAACTAGGGCAAGTGGGCAACACTTGTGTTGATCTTTTGGCTAGAAACATGAGTTCTTGGGGGTGCATTGAGTTCCTCTTGGGTTCATGTAAGAGTTTTGGTGTTGTTATTGCAAGGTTTAAGGGTCTTAATGTTTGACATACATTTTGGTTCTTAGGGTTTGTAATAACTTATGTCAAACTAACTGTCTTTCTTTATTGCAATCGTTGTTGTTGTCTCTTGTTCTCTTATAGACGATTGTTGTCTTGCTTCCTTAGTGTTGTTTTCTTATTGATTTCTTGTCCATGTTGGTTGGTTGCTATCATTCACAAAATTGGGGTCCCTAAGTTGCCCTGTTACTCATAAATTCTCTCAAGAAAACCATCTTTCATCTCAAGAACAAACCCTAACCCTTTCACAAGGAATTCAAGATTCAAATTCAAGAACTCTTTAAGGAACCTTCAAGAATTCATCTAAGGAGGTATGTGGGATGTTCATCCATGGATTCCTTTCACCATGGAGCCCAAAACCCTCTTTTGTGTTAATTTATAAGTTATACATGTTCTTGATGAAATAAAACCATGAATCTCTTGTAAATTCGATTTCAAGTTATCATTTAAAGTGTTTTCAAGTAAGATGAATCATATCATGCTTTAACTATTGCAATTTCCATGTCATGATCAATTGAACTTCATGTTTAATCCTTAATTTATGAATTTATCCGTGAAACTATGTTGTTTCTTTATGTTTAAAGTATTGCCATGTTGAGCTTATGGTTTACTGCATGTTTGGATGAAATTTCCATATTTTAGGTCTTTGAACTATGATTTCACACTACAGTGTTACAAGCTTGATATCGTACTTTACAATTATCCAGTGCTGGTGGGTTATGAACACCTGATACCTAGATGTTTTACATGATTTCAGTATCTCAGAAATGATTTTAGTTGAACCATGAGTATTATCATTTAGTCAGTTGTTATAAACAAACCATGTTGAGCAGTATCAGTTGTATGTTTAGTCATAATCAATTTAGTCCAGTTCAGTATTAGTGTTAATTCAGCTGGGAGTAGGATTTGGCACCGAACAAACCTATGAATAGGGGCTCACCTCTCAATAGAGCGTGTGACCTTTAGTAGCAGTCCCTCAGTTCCAGAACTACGTAGTCAGCATAGGTTTGAGATGTCTTCCTACTAGTTGAGGGTTGACATATATGTCATGAGAGCATCTTCCAGTAAAGGGTAACTCCTTAGTCCTTTGGGACACTAGTTTATTGGATCCACATAGCCAGTGTTAGTACCCGTGGCACGGTACTGACACCCTTCCAACTGGGGGGTAGCAGGTTGGGCCCTGATTAGCTCAGATTGGGGCATGTCGATTATATGATACCTCCCACAGTCTTAGTACAGTATTCAATGTATTTTTAGTTCTGCCGTGCTTAACCAAGTGTACAAATTTTCAGTTTTTCATATTACAGATTTATCTCTGTAATATATATATATATATACTTGGTATTGCATTCTCAGATATTATATGCTTATGCATTCATGCACAGTTACCCCATGTACTTCAGCTAGTCTTCATCTCATATACCAGTACATTCAAAAACTGACCACTTACTCTTTTTTGCGCTATGATGTCTTATATCATAGGCTCGGAGGCTTAGTTTTTTTATTGCAGTTAGACAACCTAGTGTTACTCAGTAGCCGTAGTGGTGAGTCCTCATCCATCGAGGACATATTATTTATTATTCCGTTACTTCAGTATTTTATTATGTTTGGTTAGTTGGAGTTAGTTGGGGGCCTATCCCATCAACTCCTCAGTCGTTAGAGGCTTTCAGACAATCAGGCTGTCAGTTAGATAGTTAGTCAGTTTTTATCAATCTTATTAATTTTTTCAGCTAGCTAATTTGGTTTTCAGTATTTTACCAGATGTATTAGACTTGTGATTGATTCGATATTTCAGTATTCAGATTTATATTATCTTGTCGGTTTATCTTCTGCACATTTGTTATGTTAATATTTTATTCAGTGCTCACAGCAAATACCAGCACCATTGTCACGACTAGGGGTAGCCTCGGGTCGTGACAGTAACTATATTTTAAAAAATACTATAATGATACAACAAAATTTATTTAGAGTTAAAAGTAAAAGTTAACATACTAATATTTAAATATTTGATGCGATAACAATAATATTTGTATATTTATATATATGATTGAAAATGAGAAAGTAAAAGAAAATTATTTTGTTTATGTCAAAATTACTGAAAATAATGCGAAGGATCAAAAGCGTCATTCTAGTAAAGTATTCAAGACTTAGAAGCACAGAAAACTTAATTATAGAAAAAAAAGAGACAAAATTGGGTGTCAACATTTATTGCATGAGTAGTTCTCCAATCCCATCGATTGGCTATTTGAGATGCATGAATATATATATATATATATATATATGATTAGTTTGAATTTAACCATTCCATGTTTATATGACTGTATTGTTGATCTATTATAACATTTTTCATTCTCAGATTTAATATGTTTTCATTGCAAGATGTTAAGTCAATGAAAGACACATTATTCAGCTTTCCTAGCCAAGCAGCAAAAAAGATAGATTCACTTTCACTTATCGTTGAAATGTGTTTAGTGTCTGTTTCTACCATCATGGTGTGTAGATTCAGGAGTCACTGATCATATTTGCACTACTTTACAGGGGTTTCAAAAAACAAGCAAGCTGAATAGTGGTGAAGTTAGATTTTTTAAGCTAATGGTTCAATAACTCCAACTTTAATATTAGGAAATATTAGTATTTCTTTTGGTAATGACAGAGTTTTAATTTTAAAAGAAGCATTATATGTACCTGCTATTAGAAGAAATTTGATTTCAGTTTAGAGCTTTGAGATATGGTTGTGATGTTAATTTGTTTGATAACAGTTGTGTTATTAGCTATAATAAATATTTTATCTCTGTTGGTACATTGATTGATGGTCTTTTTACTATTAATGTCTCTCCTGAACTGCAACAAACTATTGAATTGATAATGTTAACCTTTCAGGTAAAAAAAATACATTATTCTGAATTTAATGGAATTTATTTATGGCATTTGTGTTCGTGTCACATAACTATACATAATTTTGAGATTGGTTCGGGATGAACCTTTAGGTTCACTAATACTGGCAACAACTAAATCTTATTGAGAAGGAAAAATGACTAGAGATCTTTTTCCTCAAATGAAAATAGAGCAGATGGTAAATTAGCGTCAGTTCATTCTGATTTGTGTGACCCAATGAATATTCAAGTGTATGAGTATTTTCTGACTCTCATTGTTGACTTTCATTTATGATTATTCAAAATATGGATATGTTTATTTATTGCACCGTAATCCTGAATGCTTTGAAAAATTTAAATAATTTAAGACAGAAACGGAAAAACGACATTAGAAATATATCAAGTCCATATGATCTGATTGTGATAGCGAATACCTCTCCAATGAGTTCATTAGTTACTTATCAGAATAAGAAATTATGTCTCAAATGCGTGCATCTAGAACTCCACAATAGAATGGTGTAGCAGAAAGAAGAAACAAAACTCTTTTATAAATAGTTAGATCTATGATGAGTTACTCCGATTTGCCTTCTTCATTTTGAGATTATGCACTAGTTCTGTAAACTATATTCTGAACTTAGTTCCTTGTAATTCGAAATCTATGAAACCTATAGAACTATGGACTGAGCATAAACCTAGTCTAGTACGCATTTGGATTTAGGGATGGTAAATCTGCTCTATTTTCATTTGAGGAAAAGTTGGAACCTATATCAAAAGGTGGTCTATTTTACAATCCTACAGAAAAGAAGGTCATTGTAAGTAATTCCTATAGAAAAGAAGGCCATTGTAAGTATCAACACTACGTTTCTAGAAATGGATTTTATAACAAACTAAATTTTAGAAGTAAACTAATTTTACGAGAATTAAGTATAATAGGTAACGAATCAACCTACAAACGGTAATAAAATTAAATCTAAATTTCAGATGTCAGAGTTAACACACCATTTCATTTTAGTAGTGGGAGAGATGTTAATAGACATACAGTTCCACAAGTACAAGTTTCTAAAAATTCATTGCATCAAAGTTTTGAGGGTGCACTAGAGGAAGAAGTCATTGATGTCCCAACACCACAAGGTGATAAGAATAAGATAGAGACTAAAAATTCAGCAAATGATGTGGTTCAACCATAAGATCATAATAGTGCAGTTACCTCTATACCCTTAGTTCCTCGCCGTAGTGGGAGAGAGATAAGAAAACTATTTCGGTATGTACTCTTGGGAGAGTGGAAGAATTGCTGAAGAGTTGAATGCTGAACCCATGAATTACGATGAAATACTACACGATAAAGATGCAGTCAAATGGACTATTGCTATGAGATCAAAAATGAAGTTCATGTACACTAATAAAGTCTAGGATCTTGTAGAACCACCTATAAATGGAATCAAATCCATTGAATGCAAGTGGATCTATAAGAAAAAGATAGGAGCAGATGAAAAAGTACAAACTTACAAAGCTAGACTTGTTGCAAAAAGATTACTCAGAAAGAAGGAATCGATTATGAGGAAACTTTTTCGCCAATAGCCATGCTTAAGTCTATTAGAATTCTCTTATCCATTGTTTGTCATTATGATTATGCAATTTGAAAAATAGATGTCACGACAGCTTTCCATAATGAAAGTCTTGATGAGAGCATTTTTATGCGGCAACCAGATGGTTTTATTGAAAAAGAGAAAAACACATGTTGTGCAAACTTAAGATATCCATTTATGTTTTAAAACATGCTTCTATGGCATGAAACACTTATATTAACAATGCAATTAAGACTGTTGATTTTGAGCAATGTCTAGATGAATCTTGTGTACACAAAAAGTGGAATAGAAACTAAGTAGTGTTTCTAGTATTGTATGTAGATGATTTCTTGCTCATAGAAGAAAATGTGGGCTTGTTGAATTCATTTAAAGAATGGTTATCCAATAATTTTTATATAAAAGATTTAGAAGAAGCTGCTCACATCCTTGGGAGCAAGGTCCAACGTGATCGCAAAAAAAATATTAGGCTTATCTCAGGCTCTTTATATTGATACAATTCTTACCAAGGTCAACATCCATTATTTCAAAATGGGATTTCTTCCTTTTAGACATGTAATTTCTCTAAGGATCAATGTCCTAAGACAAATGAGGAGACAGAAAACATGAAGGCAATTCCTTATACATCCGCTATAGGAAGCCTCATGTATGTGATGTTGTGCATTAGACCTGATATCTGTTTTGCTATAGACATGGTTAGCACAATTCAGTATAACCTTAAAAGTGAATATTGGATAATAGTTCAGCATATAATAAAGTACCTAAAAAGTATTAGAGATTACATGCCAGTTTTCCATTTGAATGAGTTGGTGCCTATAGGGTACATCAACTCAAATTTTCAGTCTGACAAGGACTCTAGAAAGTCAACCTCTAGAAATGTGTTTACTTTGGGAAGTGCAACCATTTTTTGGAGGAGTGTCAAGTAAACTTGTGTTTCTGATTTGACACGACCCAAACTAGGGCCTTGTCTTAACGGGCATCCCAAGTCTAACCAGGATCGGAGACCACCCCCGATACCCAACCCAACCAACCAACGCATACCCAGAGTGGGATGAATTCCAAACATATAACTAGATAGCATGTTTATACAAATTTCAGAATCTGGGATAGGTATATAACCGTGACCAACCCAACCACGTCAAATATTCAACACCCAATCATTATCCAATTACCAAACCAAAACCATAAACCAAAACTAACGCGATAACCAAACCAAATTCCTATCCATGACATAACAGAAAATGATGGAACAGTCATAAATCAAATTTATTTAAACGGTATTACCCCTAATACCAATGCCGATACTAAGGCTGACACCACTACCGATCCCCCTCATTCTAACCCATAGTAGTTTCACAAACGCCTCTAACCAAAAGAAAACCAATATCCGGTTGGGACATGCCCCCAGCCATAGCCAAAACCAATATACATAAAATATCCAAACTATGTAAAAACATCCATGAACATAAAATGGAGCCTTTCGGAATATGGAAGCTTACCACTTCAACCAATAGCTGATACCAAATCCAACCACTAAATAGGAGGAGTAGAATGTTGCTGCATCGCATGGGGATAAAGCCGCCCGAGGATGGGTTAGCAGGTGAACGCTAGCAAGTACTCAGGATAAGGATAAAATAATGCCAACCATTAAAACCAAGTAAACCAACCATATGAATACACAATCATACATATATATATCATGCCGGGAAAACGAACCGGGTTTAGCATGCATTTAAAACTATTAACCTGGGTATGTGTATCTTAACAGTACTAAAACCACCCACTGGCTATATGTGTCCAGTGTAATCCCATAAATGGGCACCGATGCGTGTAACTATATGAACTAGAGATACCATAAGAGTAGGGGATTCCCGAGTACCCTTCATTCTCCATGATACACATGTACAATGTACTTTGAGGATTCCCATGTACCTTCTAGTATCATATAAGGTCACCATGACCACCCCTCATGTCGGTAAATATGAGTTTTTAGTGTCTGTCCATTAGACTTGCACCTTCATGGTTAGCTATCACACCCTGCTATTATTTCCCAATTAAAACCATTACTATCTAACCAAACCATTATACCATTATTATTAACCAAGGCTATGAGTAGTGGTGTTTTCATACCCACTAGAGTTTGCAAACAATGTCCTTAGCCAACCTTAGAGGATTCCCATGAACCCCATAGGTTACACCATTTAGTTATTTGGAGGATTCCCATGTACCTTACAAAATATTCATTAGTATGTTTACTTGGGGGATTCTATTGTACCCCACAAGTTTGTTCATTATTGTGTTCACTTAGGGGGTTCCTTTGTACCCCGCAAGGTAGTTCAATTTACCATAACCATGACCATCAAGACCTTACCAATTAACCATTCCAAAATATTTAAATCATTTATGCCATTTAGAGTTCCATTACCAAACCATACCATGCAATAGTTCCATTAAAAGTTATGTAATATAGTAAAAGCATTCTCATTGACATTTTATCAAATATGGTTGGGGAATAGTGTTTCCAAAGCCAAAACCAATAACCAATTAACCATTCCCATGCAACAAATTGTCAAAACCACCATTAAAATAGGCAACCATAAGTAAAAGACATGAGAAAACCATTATCAACCATTATAACCCCAACATATATTTGACAACTCAAAACCATACAACAACTATGCCATGAAAATAATTCATAAAACATGCCTTTAGTTGGACCTAACAATGAGGGAAGAGTATCTTGCCTTGGATTACGAAGACGATGGAGAGAAATCACCCGTACAAGCCCTAAATTGATCCTCCAGATGAAACCCTAGCCTTTCTTTACCCAAGAACCTTAGAGAGAATTAGACTGTATAAAATCCCACATATGGATACGACTCACCATACTAGTCATACCCATCCATACGAGTGGTACCCACCACTCGTGCCCTCAGTCTCCCCATTGGACCCAACACTATTCACTATACGACTTACCCAAACAGAGTCATACCCAAAATATACGATCCGTACTTCTAAACCGTATCCCTAGTAGAATAGAATCAAGGAGGTTTGAACACTGTCTGCCATACACAACTCGTACCACCCAAGTCGTACCTATTTGAGAAACCAATACATCCAACACTACCAACACTAGACAACATACGACTGGGTCATACAACTCGTACCTACACCATACAACTCACGTCAACATACGACTAGGTCATACAACCCGTACCCACACCATATGACTCACATGATGTGTCGTATCATGTCCAAAAAATCCAAAACTCAGAAAATTTTCTAAGGACCAAAAACCTAGGGTGTTTTAGTCTCTCCCACTAGGATCATTCATCCTTGAATGTCAAATCAAGTAGGTACCAGCATGATTTATACCCCTTAGATGCCTCTACTCTTACCTTAAACTATGATGCAAAGAAATCAAGCAGAGTCATTTGCATTATCAAATATCAATCGAGCCTTTAACCAAGTAAGAAAACGAAGATGTGATCAAGAACACATAACTTCCACATAAATATCCAGAGGCAAAAATAAATGCAGATATTTGGACTTTATGTCGCTTCTGCTTCCCATATAGCCTCTTCCACCTTGTGGTTCCGCCATAGAACCTTAACTGAGGCCACATCCTTGGTCCGTAACTGACAAACCTGCCGATCTAAGATCTCAACCGGGACTTCTTCATAAGATAGAGAATCTGAGATAGCCAATCTTTCCTAATGAACCACCAAAAAATGATCACCAAGACACTTTCTCAACATAAAGACATAAAATACCGGATGAATGGAGCTCAAACTAGAAGGCAGCTCCAACTCATACGCCACATTACAAATCCTCCACAAAACTACATAAGGCCAATATACCGGGGATTGAACTTCCCTTTTTTCCCCAAACTACATCACTCCCTTCATGGGAGACAACTTTAAGAACACCTTTTCCCCAACCTCAAATTCCAAGTCTCTACGCCTTACATCTGCATAGGATTTTTGGTGACTTTGGGCTTCTTTAAATCTATCTCGAATCTTCTCAACCTTTTCCATAGCCTGATATACCAACTTTGGACCAAACATATCCACCTCACCAAGCTCAAACCACCCAAGAGATCTACACTTTCTACCATACAATGACTCTAAAAGGGGCCATTCTAATGCTAGAATGATAGCTATTGTTGTAAGCAAACTCTACCAGAGGTAAATGCTCAACCTAGTACCACCATAATCAATCACATATGCCCAAAGAATATTATCCCATGTTAGAATAGTTCTATCCGCTTGCCCATCCATCCGCGGGTAAAAAATAGTACTTAGACTGACCTTAGTCCCCAAACCCTTCTGAAAAGACCGCCAGAAGTGAGATGAAAACTACGTACCATGATTAGATATAATCAAAATAGGTACTCCATGTAGCTTCACAATATCATGAAGATACAACCTCGCATAATCCCCCATCGAAAAGTTAGTCCTTACTGGCAAGAAGTGAGTCGCTTTTGTCATCCTATCCATGATGACCCAAATTGAATCAAATTAATTTCGAGACCAAGGAAGACCAATAATGAAATCCATATTGATTACCTCTCATTTTTATTTTGTCAATTCTATTTTCTGATACAAACCACCAAGTCGCATGTGCTCAACTTTTACCTATTGACACACCATGCTCCTGGCCATAAAATCAGCCATATCCCTCTTCATACTATTTCGCCGATACATCTCATTGAGGTCATGATATATTTTTGTCGAACTGGGATAAACAACATAGCGTGATTCATGCACCTGAGGCAATATCCTTCCATGATAACCATCGATGTCAGGAACACATAACCTCCCTTGGTATCTCAAGGTACCATCACCACTGATCTCAAATACCATTACCTTTTGCCCACCTACATCACTCTTGATTTTTATCAAGATAGGATCCAATATTTACTTTTCCTTGATCTCTGCACCAAAAGACGATCGAACCACTTTCTGTACCAACACACCACCATCCTCGGAGTCTAGAAGATGAACCTAAAGATTAGACAAGTGGTAAATATCCTTCACCAACTCCTTCTTTCCCTTATCCACATGAGATAAAATCCTCATGGATAACCTGTTAAGAGCATCAGTAACCACATTAGCTTTACCTGGGTGGTAGTGAAGACTCATATCATAGTCCTTGAGAAGCTCTAACCATCTCCTATGCCCGAGATTTATCTCCTTCTGAGTGAGCACATACTATAAACTCTAATGATCAGAAAAAATATCCATGAGCACTCCATATAAATAATGCTGCCAGATTTTCAAAGCAAAAACCACCGCTAAAAGTTCCAAATCATGAGTAGGATAATTCCTCTCATATACCTTTAACTATATAGAAGCATAGATAATCACCTTTCCATGCTACATCAAAACATAACCAAGTCCTACTCGGGATGCATCATAATAAACCACAAACCCCTCATTCCTTCAGGCAATGTCAAAATCAGAGTCGAAGTGAGCTCCAGCTTCTCGAAACTACCCTCACAAGCATCCGACCAAGAAAACTTTGCCTTCTTTTGAGTCAACTTAGTCAACGGGGCAGCTATAGAAGAAAAACCATCGACAAACCTCCTATAATACCCGACCAAACCTAAGAAGCTCCAAATATCAGTGGATCCACCATGATCCCCTCACTAGAAATAATATGACCAAGAAAAGTTACAGCGTTCAACCAAAACTCATACTTTGGAGAATTTGGCATACAACTAATTCACCTTCATGGTCTGCAACATCACACGGAGCTGATTAGCATGGTCCACCTAACTTTTAGAATATACCAGGATGTCATCAATGAACATAATGATGAAAAAAATCCAAGAACTGCCAAAAAAACCTATTCATCAAATCTATGAATGTCATCGGGGCATTAGTCAACCCAAATAACATCACCAAGAACTTAAAGAGCCCATAGCGAATATGAAAAGCTATCTTAGGGATTTCACCTCCCTAATCTTGAGCTAATGATATCCAGACTGAAGATCTATCTTAGAAAAGAATTTGGAACCTTGCAACTAATCAAACAAGTCATCTATCCTTGGAAAAAGATACATGTTATTAACTGTTACCTTGTAGTTAATGTATATCCAAAAGGAACCATCCTTCTTGCATACGAACAACATCGGTGCACCCAACGGGGATACACTAGGATGGATGAAACCCTTATCCAAAAGATCCTTAAGTTGCTCCTTAAGTTCACACAACTCTGCTGGAGCCATTCTATAAGGAGGAATACATATTAGATGAGTATCCAAAACCAAATCAATACCAAACTCAATCTCTCTATCCGGAGAAACACTAGGAAGATCATCTGGAAAGACTTCAGAAAATTCATTCACCACCAAAACCAAATGAAAAGGTGGATCTTCCGAGTTAGAATTTTTAACCCATTCTAGATAATAGAGACACCCTTTAGAGATTAACCTCTGATCCCTAAGATATAAAATAAACCTCCCCCTAGGAGCTAAAGAACCACTCTCTCACTCAATAACTAATTCACTAGGGAACCTAAATACAACCGTACGGGTCCGATAATCTAAGGACATGTAGCATGAACATAACCAATCCATACCCAGAATGACATCAAAATCCACCATATCCAGTTCAAACAAATCCACTAAGAATTCCCTACTACCAAAATATACCACACACCCCGTATAAACTCTTTTAGCAACAACAAAGTCACCTACTAGGGTAGAAATAAAAAAAGGGTCCGAAATAACCTCGGGATCAAAACCAAAATACATAACCACATATAGGGTCACATAAGAAAGAGTGGACCCCAGATCAAGCAAGCAATGTATGTCACAATAAAAGAGTTGTAACGTACCAGTCACGACATTAAGCGATGCCTCAGATTCCTGCAGAGTAGCAAGAGCATATAACCTATTCCAACCAATGTTGGTACTAGGAGAAGAAGATGACGCAAAAGAAATACCCCTTGGTGCAAGAGCAGAAGATGAAGCAACCGGAGCCTTACTTGCTCCTGAAGAACCCTTACCAACCAGACAGTTTCTAAGTATATGGACTGGCTAACCATAGTTGAAACACTTATCCCTCCCTTCATCATAGAAACCGCTATGCAACCTACCATAGAATTGATAAGAAGGGCATAATGAAGCCGAATGTGCCTCATTCGCCTGAGATTGGGTACCCTATGCCCTAAAGATATCACCACCCTACTGACGCTTGTTACCCGACGACTTTGGGTAAGGAGCACTAGCTATAGAGAAGGAACCAGAACTCCCCTACTTCTTCTTTGTCCATTTACCACCATCCCAACCACCTTGTTGTTGACCACCCTACTCAGAGAACCTAAAATTCTTACCCTGCCTTTCCCCAAACTCAACCTATTTCCTATTTTATTCCTCCACCTATTGCATATGAACAACCAACCTAGAGATATCTATATCCTTGATTAGCAAAGTAGTCTTGCTTTCAAGGATCAAATCCTGAGATAGTCCTGAGACAAACTTTCTCATCCTGGCCCTTATATCTGACACTAATTTTGGAGTATACCTTGATAATTAATGAAACTTCAAGGCATATTCCTTAACTGACATCTTTCCTTTTCTAAAATTGATAAACTCTTTTGCTTTTGCTTTTGTCATGACCCAAACTGATGCCCTGACCGCAATGGGCATCCCAAACCATAAAGGCCCGAGAGACCCCTTAGTTGGTAATCATAAGCAAACTCATCTATCATAATACTACAAAAGTATACTGGAATCATGGAAGTTCTATTATTTCAACATAACAATGTGAGAAATAAGTCCATAAGAAAACCCATAAACATCTATAACCAGTCTACGAAGTCTCTACTAAAGATGAAAAGAATAACCCATCTAAAAATAGGAACAAGGCCCCCGATCAAACTATGAACCAAAAATAAATAAAATCAACATATGGGAAAGTCTTTCCAAAATAAAGGAGGCTCACCAACTCCAAATATCTGACAACGGTCTACTGATAGCGGGTCCACGGGACTGGGCCTCAGAACCTAAAATATAGGGGGTCAATACACAATGTACTGATATGGCAAACAATCTAAAATAACATATTTTTACACAACATAGGCGAGAGCACTTTATAAAACATTTAACATAAGGTAATTGAAAATGCATGGACATAACTTAAAAGTTTTAAAACACTATCTTGTAATCATGACTCAAATATTTATCTTACTTCTAAGCTAGATGATACACCCTATAAATCATAGTACCCACGAGATATATGGGTCCGCTATTAGGTCATCGGCCAAGCACCCAACCCTCTATTTACTGTAAGGGGATAGAGTGCTAAATATTTAATACACCATAAGGCTATTACCAGCGTATAATCCCTATCATGGAACATTATAAATCCCATGTCGGCAAACACGGTTTTGGGCGATGATTTATCTAAACTCGCACCTTCTTTAGGTAACCATCTAACTCTCTTAGTGCCCATTTTTAGTTCTTTAAAATCATGCTTTATGCTTAGGGAAAAATCTCATTTCATATTCTATTAAGGGTATATCATTATCGGGTATCATCATACCCTTACTTGTAAGTCATCCATATTGCACCATAAGATATCTGTAGCCCTTCTTATTTAATATTATGTTAATGATCTCCCAAAAGCTTTAAACATCATATAAGAGAGAGTCTTTATATAGGTTATTATATGAGTTTTCACAAAACACTCTCTTCTCAATATTTCAATCATATGGTGGCCATCTCATGTTTGCATTACTTAAAATCCATGAAATCTTTCAATTAACACAATGCACATTTACGATAAGAAAACACCCTCTCATCATAATATAGACAATATTAATCCATGAACATTAGTGAGAAATTCACTCTCTAGTTTTCTTTTAAAAATTATACATGTGAACAACCCACAACATTTGAAATCAAAAGATATTATGATGAGAGAGGGAGTCTCACTATTCATGCTCTCAATTAAACCTTTCAAAACTAAAAACACACATACATATACGTGGTTATGGTTCAATTCTATGGAAAGAGTTCGAGTCGGTTCGTACTTGGTTGTGAATAGCATTGGTAATGTTGCATATGAAATAGAGTTGTCTTCTAGTTTGAGCTCTATTCACCTGGTGTTTCATGTTTTGATATTGAGAAAGTTTGTGGTGGAGGAACATAACAAAAATAGAGGACATGACATAGAATGCATGATATACTTCCATGTCATCATCATTCTTAAAAGGCCAAGCATGCAATAGTGGTAGCAGTTAATCATCATTAATCACCCCTTTTTCCCTTCAATCCTTTAACATTAATTAATTCTTTAATTAATTAATTTTACCTAAAACAAGGACTCTCTGCTCCTCCATCAAAACCCATCTATAGAGTATGTAATTCTCACAACCTCCCTTATAGCAACGTAATCCCTCAATACAAATCCATGATACATATTATTCAAAACGATATCAAAAACCCTTTTCTTAAACATGATTATATATCTTTAAACTTGATAGATTGATAAAACTTATGACCATGGAGTCTAGGATAGTCCCACGTACTGTAACACCCCGATTTATTGAACTGAAATAGTACACGGTGCTCATGACCTCGAAGGACCACAAACTAACCCATGACTGATATTTGTACCTGGACACTGCATAATATGACATAATATTATGGAAACATGCACTGAAAGGCCATAAGGTTCAATACTAAACATAATCTAAATAATGATAATATCTAAATAAAGCGGTATCATAATACCAAAATAAAACTGAAGTCTAAATCTGATAATACTATAATCGTCTGAAAGTCTCTAACTGTCTGAATAATCTGAATAAAGAGTTGATGGGACATGTCCCCAATTAACCCCAACTACTAAGCTAATTAATGAGATAAAAGAAATCATCATGTCCTCGAGGAAAGATGACTCACTTCTACCCTGACTGCTAAAAATGGAGTCTACTGCTAATCTAGAACTCGTGTCTCTGAACCTATGGTGTAACATAAAAAAAGCACCATAGCGTGAATGCGTCAGTACATATGTACCGAGTATACATGTGAGGTAGGATAAATGCAATGGTTCACATGCATGAATAATGCTAACTGATTGTCTATCATGAACGTGAGAACATATGCATAAATACGTAACTGACATCGTGATAACATAATTACTGAATCTGAACACTGATAACGTGACATAATGATACTGATATAACTGATAACATGAGTGAATGTATCTGACATTCCTGAATCTGAAAGAACTATCTGAGTCCCGTACTGTATCTGAGTTGACTATGTCTGATAGTCTTGAAATCTGAAGAACCATCTGAGTTCTATTACTGAGACTGATTGACTGTATCTGACAGTTCTGATTCTGTAACATAAAACTATGGGAAATAGTATCTAATCGACATGTCCCAAAAGTGCTATAATAGATAAACTGGGGTCTAATCTATGCCCTGATTGGAAGGGTGTCAATACCGCGCCACTAGTAAGGACAACAGGTGAGTAACCCTCATATAACAGATAACTCTAGTGAGAATGGTGGGAACCCTCATATAACAAGTTAAGCCACCTCATCTACCCTCATATAGTAGGATACGATATCTCAACCTATGCGGGCTACATAGTTCTGGAACACAAGGACTGCTTCTAAGAATCACACCCTCATATAACAGGTGAGTTCCCATTCTTGGGCTCACTCGATGCTAATTTCTACTCCCATCTGAATATACACTAAATATGATTTAATGAACTGATCATGAGCTAAGTTACTAAGTTCTATTGACTAACGGAATACTACCGATATCTGTCAACTAACTGAGTCATGAGATCATGGAGATTTTTCCCGAGTCATAAGACTATCTGAAGTTTGATCGTTCATAGCTTAACTGAGAGTATCGTGAAAACATGACATGTCTCTAAGCACACAACTAATATTTTGGGTACAAATACCCCCAGGCCTCGATGGAAGGAAACTGACATGACTTGATATTCTTGAATACATAATAATCACCACAATACGTTTATGGAAGCATTTCATCAAACATCTACTAGGAATAAACTTGTACATTTATGGGGATTTCATGATATCATGCTAGATAGGAAAATTTACTTTATCAGCGCATTTAATCAACCATATGACAGGCATAGTACATGTACACGTCATGGTATAGCAATTAAACATCATGGTATAGCAGTTAAACATCATGGATCAATTCCAATTCCATTATACAAGGTTTTAGTCATGAGATTTCGTGAATCATTATCTATAATAATCAAACCACGTGGAATTTATCATCAAATCATGGAATAGAAATCAATTCCTCATTTATCAACATGAAAGAGAACATACAAAGCATACATGAAGAAAATCCATAATTTGTTAAAAAGGATTCTTGGACTTCGTGGATGAAAGAAGTCCATGAATGAACAACACTATGCATACCTTAGATCATGATTTTATGAAGATTGATGGTGAAACCTTCTTGAATTTGAATTCCCAATAAAACCCTAGCTTGTTCTTGAGATAAACTTGAGAGAAAATAATATGGTTTTAGGTGAAAAGTATTTGAATCACGTGTTAAAGGGCTTAACTAGGGGTGGAAAGTTGACCCTTTTAACCCTGGATACGTTATTAAAATTTTAGTAAAATTTTCCAAATTGGGCCATTGGCACGATGCGCCAAATCACTGGAAATTGACAAATGGGAAATTGCATGGTGGCGCGACGCTGAGCTATCGCGTTGCCACCTTGTCTACGACCTGGAAGTTTGGCGCAACGTACCACTATCATGGAAAAATGATGAAAATTGACAATTGCCATTTGAACTATCTCTGCGACGCGCTGAAGGCTAGGTCAAACACTGTCTCACTAAAAAGGACCTAACTCTTCGATCGGGTGTCGAATTTAGGCGAATTATATATCGATGGAAAGCTTATTCCATTTCCCACGTGATAGAAAGTGAAAATTATGGAAATACCATATGTATAAGAATGGATTATTATTTCCAATCAAGTTCTAACATCCTTGAGATGACTTTCAAGCTAAGAAAAAGCGCGGGTATTACATATCTCCCCCCTTGAGAACATTCGTCCTCGAATGAGACTAACTGAGAGGGGAAACAATGAACTGAACATGAATTGGACATGGATAACTGGAACATGATCTCATGATGGATGTGAATGACAAGCTGAACATAACATACTGAACATGCATATCTTATGCATGCGTAACATATTCATAAATGCATAACTGAAAGTTCTGAAGAACTAAGTTTTCTCACAATGAGAATGCATGTTTGATGCATAACTATATAACTGATCTGATACATGAATGCATGACTGAATATGCGGTGGTACTTGAAACTAAGATTATCATGGGAACATGAACATGAGACAGAATACTAAGTTAGTGATGCACACAAATCATGAAACTGAGTAAGCTTAAGGAGAACTATTACCTTGAGCTTGATCTGAGTTGGTGGGGAAGAGGTGAGGATACTTGGTACGTATGTCTACTTCTGCTTCCCAAGTAGCTCCCTCGACGGACTGATTTTGCCAAAGAACTTTAATTAGAGGGACTTCTTTGTTCCTCAATATAAGAGTTTGATAGTCTAGGATTTCGATTGGAATCTCTTCATAAGAGAGACTGTTCTGAACATCAATGCTCTGAATAGGGACTACGACTTATGGGTCACCTATGCACTTCTTGAGCAAAGAGACATGGAAGACTGGATGAACTGAGACTAGATCTGAAGACAATTTGAGCTCATAAGCTACCTTGCTAAAGCAACTGAGAATCTTGAAGGGACCGACATATCGAGGACTGGGCTTTCCCTTTTTGCCGAATATCTTCACTCCCTTCATAGGAGAGATCTTTAGATAGACATGATCACCAATCTCGAACTCGAGATCCTTTCTACGAATATCTGCATAAGACTTCTATCGGCTCTGAGCAGCTTGGAGTCTTTCTCTGATCAACTGGACTTTTTCTAAGGTATCGAATACTAAGTCAGGCCCTATAATTGAGGCCTCACTAACTTCGAACCAACCGATTAGAGGCCTATATCTCCTACCATAGAGAGCTTTGAATGGAGCCATCTGAATACTGAAATGATAGCTATTATTGTATGGAAACTCAATCAAAGGCAAGCGGTCATCCCAACTACCCTTAAAATCAATTGCACACGTTCTTCGCATATCTTCTAACGTATGAATGGTCCTTTCTGTTTGACCATCTATCTGAGAATAAAAGGCTGTACTAAGATGGACTTGGGTACGAAGACCTTTTTAGAATACTTTCCAAAAGTGAGAGGTAAACTGGGTACCTCTATCTAAGATAATAGATAATGGAATGTTGTGCAATCTAACCAGCTCCTTGATGTAGAGCTTGGCGTAATCCTCAGCTGAATAAGAGGTATGGACTAGAATAAAATGAGATAATTTTGTCATTCTATCCACAATGACCCAAACTGAATCATGCTGATGACGAGTTTGAGGCAAACCTGTCACGAAGTCTATGTTTACAACTTCCCACTTCCAAGTAGGAATACTGAACTCCTGCATAGGACCACTAGGCTTCTGATGCTCTATCTTAACCTACTGATATGTAGAGCACTTAGCCACAAACTCTGCAATATCTCTCTTTATATCACTCCACCAATAGATCTCCCATAAGTCGAGGTACATCTTTGTGGCCCCTGGATAAATAGAGTAGCGCGCACCATGGGCTTCTTCAAGAATTCACTGCCTTATGTCATCTACACCTGGAACATATAGACGACCCTGACAACGGAGGATGCTATCTCTCCCTTAGGATAAAACCTCTGATTCTGAACTGACTCTTTTAGCTTGACAAGGCTGGGATCCTTATCTTGCTTTTCTTTCACCTCAGAAACTAGAGATAATTCTGAACTACTCTGAATACATACGCCACCCTCTGAGGAATCGACTAAGCAAATGCCTAGTCTGGCAAGCTGATGGACTTCCTGAGATAACTTCTTCTTACTATCTTCCTCATGATAAACATTACCCATAGACAGTTTACTGAAAGCGTCGACCACTACATTGGCCTTTCCCGGATGATAGAGGACACTCATGTCATAAAATTTCAAGAGCTCTAACCACCTTCTCTGACGAAGATTGAGATCTTTTTGAGAAAATACATACTGAAGGCTCTTATGATCTATGAAGAAATCTACATGAACTCCATAGAGATAATGCCTCCGAATCTTTAAGGCAAATACTACGGCTCCTAACTCAAGATCATGAGTAGGATAATTCTTCTCATAGGGCTTTAGCTGTCTGGAGGTGTAGGCTACGACCTTACCATGCTACATGAGGACACAACCCAAACCTACTTTGGATGCATCACAATATACTACAAACCCATCTGAACCATCTGGAAGAGCTAAAACTGGAGTTGAGGTAAGTCGAGTCTTCAATTCCTAAAAACTCTTCTCGTAAGGATCTGACCACTAAAATTTGACTTTCTTCTGAGTCAATCTGGACATAGGGGATGCAATATAAGAAAATCCCTCAACAAGCCGTCTGTAATAGCCATCCAAACCCAAGAAACTCCTGATATTTGATGGACATATGGGGCGGGGACAGTTTCTTACTACTTCGGTCTTCTGAGGATCTACTCTAATGCCATCACCAGAAATAATATGACCAAGGAATGCTACTGACCTTAGCCAAAATTTGCACTTACTGAATTTGGCAAATAACTGATGATTTCTGAGATTGTTGAGTACTATTCAGAGATGGTCTGTAGGATCGCGCTCAGTGCGGGAATAGACCAGAATATCATCTATGAAGACTATGACAAACATGTCCAAGTACTGCTTGAACACACGATTCATCAAGTCCATGAAAGCGGCTGGGGCATTGGTAAGACCAAAGGACATGACTAAAAACTCGAAGTGAACATACCGAGTATGAAAAAACTGTCTTTGGGATGTCACATTCTCTAACTCTGAACTGATGATAGCCGGATCTGAGGTATATCTTTGAGAAATAACTGGCACCCTGAAGTTGGTCAAACAAGTCATCGATTCTGGGAAGAGGATACTTGTTCTTGAAACCATTTCCATAAAACTTTACATCACATCTCAACCACTTTCCATAAAACAAGGGTCCATGTTTTAAGGAAGAGTACAAGTCTAGTCAAAGACTTAAAAGTCTTGAAATTTGAATTGAAAAAGGAGCTCAAAAGACTAGTTTGTATTTCCCTCCATTGAACAATTTCCACCAAAGTCCAAATTGTGAAATTAAAATTTGTCAAGAACCGAACCACTAGTGGACTGCCACATCAGCATATACACTGTTCACGCAACAATTTTGGCTCAAATTTTGATCTTTTAGTTTCATTGTGTTGTTCTTTTAGTTTCATTGTGTTGTTTTTAGTTTCGTTTGTTGATTCCATTACTAACTTAAAAGCTAGAACTAGATTGTATGTTAGCTTTGAAACCGTTCTTCGTGTATACATTCCTTTGTATGTATTATTCTTTTGAGCCGTTGTAATACTTGTTCCACCTCTCAATGCCTCACAGAGTACAAGAAAGTATACAACACTTGTGAGATCAAAGTGAGAAAAAAATCCAAGAGACAAAATAATATAGAAGGAGCTAGTGTGAGGACCATTCTTGTACAACTAAATTGTTTGTTGTTTTGTAGGTAATTTCTTGGCCATAATGGAAACCATATTGGCCCTCCTTGATGCTTTGTCCCGAGACCTTGCTATGGTAAATACGGGTCTAAAAAAATTAACTCAGATATGGTAACTATGAGTGAGAGATTGGGTCGAATAGAGTGTTGAAGGAACTCTCATGCTTTTACTCCCGAAACTTTACTTCCAATGACCAAATCCTCCAAGACCACCACATAATGCCATAAGCCAAGCTCCAAATAGCCGTCAAAACTGAGAACAAGATAGAACACTTCCCCCGCAAGTTGATCAAGTCCAACAAGGAGGACTTGGAAGACAATTTCCTTCCATCCAATCTCCATAATCAAAGCTCCACATTACCAAATCGAGCCTCTTAACCGAAACTTCCCTTTCCCAAAACCGACACATCCAAGAAGAGAAACATGGTAGAGAGAGACATGAAGGATATGGAGTCTATGACGATGCTTAAATGATATAAGGAGACTTGAGTCAGATGATATTGAAGGTCAATCTCAAGAGGAAGAGAAAGCCAAGGGTCAAAATGAAGATGTTGGATCCAAGACTTATTGTAATTAAACTCTCGGGTTTGGCTAGCTTGTGGACTATTTTTGTGCATTTCTTGTGGACTTTTTTAAGCTCATTTTTAATATGTCCCTTGTTATTATTGAACTCTCAAGCTCCTTATGTTTTGCAGACTATTATGAGTGGTTTCTTTTGAAGTGGCCAATTGAATGAGTTGAAGCCATGAATTTATGGGCAAATTCCTCTCAAGATGGAGAGGATGATAAAAGGATAATCACAGATATAGACTTATAAAGGTGTGCGTTGGTCCCGATACTTGGTGTGTGCAATTAAAGTGTAGAAGAATCCCAAAACACACCAAAATCAGCCCATAACTTACGCTTGATAAGCTGCCCACTCTTTGAAGGCCCTTTCGGTCATTTTAACTTATATCTTGTAATAGCTATATAAAGAATAATGTAGGGTTTTATTTACTTAAATAATTATGGATGTTGAAGGGAGAAACACTTGAAAAACACAAAGTCCTCTCTTTTCTTGATGAGGTAAAACCGAAACTAGGAGACAACAATAGGGTGGATTCTCTTTGTTGTTGATTGCTTGGAAACGTTGATGCTAGAGAGGTGGAATCCAATCTTGTGTCACGTAAGATATAGGTAATTATAGTGTGTAGTGTTAAGGGTCCAAGAGTGGAATATGTTTTTGGGTTCTTAAGATTACATCTTCAATTTGTCTATCTATCTATCTTTCTATTCTTGCAATATTGTAAACGTTTGTATCTTATATTGTGAACCTTTTGTAGTTGTTGCTTCTCACATTGTTGTTGTTCTTAGTGTTCATCATATTTGGTTAATAATATTAGCTTGAGGTGGCTGTTTTGGTGTCAAATACACCATTATATCTTGTATTCTTGTTGTTGGTAGTGAATCCGAGAGTGATCTCCAAAAAGATCCTTGGATCCTTAAGATTTGCGGACTGTTTTGGAGTTGTTTCGTGTTTCCCTTATTATTCTTATATCATTAAATGATACAAGACAAACAAGGAATTATCAAAACACACTCCAAATCAGTCCACTAATCCTAAGTATCCGAGGACCTTTTTGGGGACCACTCTCGTATTCAACAAATAAGAGCAAGAATGAAAAGATTACAAGGTGTTTAACACACCAAGGCAGCCAACAACCAAAATAAGTTACACAACAAGAAGAAGATCACAATAATATTGTAACAATGACTTACGGCTTCCCTTGAATCAAGAACAAACTAGCACAAATGATTACAAGAATAAAATGAACAAAAGATAGATTGTTAGACCTTGGTTGGTATAATCTTAAGAACCTAAGAATCTGTGATACTCTTGGTCCCTTAACACTACACGCAACGGTTAACCTAATTCCTACATTGACACAAGAGGGACTTTACCTCCTCTAAACACCAACGTCTCAAGCCATGAATGCTACACTAGTGATTCCACACTAGTATCACCCTAATCTCGGGTTGCCTCCTAAAGAGGAGAGACAACTTGTCTTTCAAAGTGTTATACAACTTACAAATATCATCAAAGTCTAAGTATTAAATGACCTAACATATTCTATTTATAGTAGGTTACAAAAATTATGTGAAATGTCCAAAAGACCCCTTAGTCAAAGGCTTCACTTTAGGAGCCCTTGGAGTGTAGTTTGTGGACTGTTTTGGAGACTATTTAGGACCTCCTTTGCACTTCACTTGCACGCTCCAAGTCTCGGGTTCAATACATCTCACATATGTCCATATCCATGGTCATTCTCATATCATCCTCACTTTTTTGAAAAAGGATTCGACCTCGAATCCGCTCCTTGCAAAATCAAAGAAGGATAAATAAGAAAAATGTCCTCATGACATAAGGGTTAGGATTAGCAAAATACACGCATCACATGCCATGCCGAGGTGGGACAAACTTGGAGTATACCCACGGGTCCTTTGTGTTGAACATGAAAACCTTAGTATAAATGGCACAAAGGAAGAGGTCATCATCAACAAAAAGAGGTAAGGAAGAACCTTGCCTTCCTTCATTAGCACCCACAATCAAACATTACTTGTCATCTTGACCAAGTATCAAGTGGGAAATATAGAAATTCCCATATTCCGAGAGGGTGCCGGGGTCAAATGGGAGAAGTAGCCAAGGGTCTAAGCCGAGGCTAACCCTTCCTTACCCTAGAATGTCATTCCCACAATCACGTATGACATTTGCCTTTAAGATAAGATTAATATTCAAGAATAGACAGATACAACCTATAAGTCCTACCTCAAAAAGACATATTCCATCATTTACAACATTTCAAAATACATGATCTTTATGAACAAAACTACTAGCAAGGTTATTACCACACAATATGTTCAAAGAGTCACATGCACCATCAAGATCAACCCTATAAACACCATCACTAACTTGAGATTTTTCAAGAACACCATATATATGCTCAAGTAGTGGAATACATTCATGAGTAAGTTGATCTTCATTCATATCCTCACTAATTGTTAGCAACTCAAATACCAACATAGACTCACCTTGGCTCGCACAAGGGTCAACTAGTATATGAATACTCTCGTCAATTGGTAATGGAGTCTTACTTGAGTTAAAGGGCTAGCACTAGATGGACACAAATTATTCTTGCTAGAAGAATCAATTTTGTCATCTAAAGAATCAACTAGTGCTTGCATACTTACAACAAGAGTTTGGTCCTCCCGTGACCTAACATTACCAAGAGTATCATAAAAGGATGACTCGAGCACCTCTACCCTACATAAAGCCGCAACTACACCTACTTAGCTCCTACTAACCACAACACAACATACTAAGTTCATAGGAGTGTAGGGGATAACGTTTTTACCTTGTAGCTCACATGAGCTACGACCTTCCTCTTGATGTGTTTTTGTGCATCCCACTTGCTCCCTTTGACCTACCATACAATCCAACCTTTCATTTGCCATAGCTAGGTATCGGGACAGTGTCAAGGTAGGCCAAAATGAAAATGGTAGCATTGTTATCCATGGGTTGAGAGGTTGAAGCCGCGGGTTCCCTTGTAATTGTACCTAAAAAGAAAAGAAAAGAAAAGAACAAGCCTGCAAAGCAAAGAACAAGTTAGTTCAGAACAACCTCACCACACTCTCACATACTTGATCGTCTCACACTTGGATTCACAAGTATTGCAAGTGGGCTTGTAGTTCATGCTGAGTTGAGGGGTGAGTCTACTCCTTGGTCGAATTGCATTCTTTGTTTGAAGATTCAAGGAAATGATGTCTGAACTTGAACCAAGAAATTATACAATTCAAAAATAAGAAAAGCACAAAATAATGTAGACACGAACAACGGATGCAAAGGACTAATTGACAATCTAGTAGAAGTTTACTAGTTTGTTAATTAGTTCTAGGATCAACTAATGAAACCAAGAATCAACAATTAAAAACTAGAAAAATCTAAATTTGAGCTTAATTATTGACGTGAACAGTAGAAAGTGGTGATCTGGCAGTATGCAATTTGTCTCAGGCCCACACAACTTAGTCACAAATTTGAAATTTTCAACCTTCACACAATTTAGAATGAAAGACAATTGGTTTTGGAGGGAAAGTATAAGTCTCGAGTTTTTTGTATGTTTATTCTAAAAAAAAAGACGATCTTGACTTGTACTAGTTCCACCAAACAAAGCTCCTTGATTTAAGGATAGTAGTTGAAAAAGTTGATGTCAAGTCTAGGAAGTGATGGTTCAAGTCTTCTCACCAACAAACTTTACAACTTTATCTTGACCTTTTTGAATTAAGTTTTCAACTTTTGTAGTTTAAGTTATAATACTAGGTGAAGAACAAGATGAACACAATAACAATCTTCAAGAACATAACAACAACTTCTCAAGAACACAACAACAACAACAACAACAATCGTCCACCAATCTTCAACACACGACCAATTTCAATTCGCCACAATATTAGTCAATATTATAAGCTCAACTTTATATCTAGACACTTTTAGTGATGGTGAGAAAGAAACCAACTAGAAACACACTATACAAGCAAAAATATACTAGATCTAGTCACAAAACTCTTGGCCAAGTCAGCACCATAAGACTATAAGTTTTGGCCAAGGTCTAACAACAACATAATGTTTCTAACTTTAGTAAGATCTTCCCAAGATTGATTTTGTTAGAACAAAATCAAGCCTTGAGATTTGATACTAAATGATACAAGACAAATAAGAAAGTATCAAAACACACTCCAAATCAGTCCACTAATCCTAAGAATCCGAGGACCTTTTTGGAGACCACTCTCGGATTCAACAAATAAGAGAAAGAATGAAGAGATTGCAAGGTGTTTAACACACCAAGGTAGCCAACAACCAAACTAAGTTACACAAAAAGAAGAAGATCACAACAATATTGTAACAAAAACTCACAGCTTCCCTTAAATCAAGAACAAACTAGTACAAATGATTACAAGAATAAAATAAACAAAAGATAGATAATTAGACCTAGGTTGGTATAATCTTAAGAACCCAAGAACATGTGATACTCTTTGACCCTTAACACTACACGCAACGGTTAACCTAACTCCTACATTGACATAAAAGGGACTTTACCTCCTCTAAACACCAACGTCTCAAGCCATGAATGCAACACTAGTGATTCCACACTAGTATCACTCTAATTTTGGGTTGCCTCCTAAAGAGAAGAGACAACTTGTCTTTCAAAATGTTATACAACTTACAAATATCATCAAATTCTAAGTAGTAAATGACCAAACATATTCTATTTAGAGTAGGTTAAAAAAATTATGTGAAATATCCAAAAGACCCCTTAGTCAAAGGCTTCACTTTAGGTGCCCTTGAAGTGTAGTTTGTTGACTATTTTGGAGACTATTTAGGCCCTTCTTTGCACTTCAATTGCATGCTCTAAGTTTCGAGCTTAATACATCTCACATATGTCCATCTCCGTGGCGTATCACTTGGTTACCTATTCTACCATCTCCCCCTTAGTTTAAAGCCGATATTCTATGTCTGTTAACCCCTTAATAAATTCTAAATCAAACTAAAATCACTTTACTCTGGAGGTCGAGATATAACAATACTCATAAACACTAAACTCATTCTGAAGGACTACTCCTGATAATGTAAGGTCCACTGCTAGTATTTCCTTCCTATAAATAATTCTTAGCTTTCTATTGCCCCAACAATCATCATATAGCAATCTCACCATTGACTAACTTAGAATTCTCAACTTCTCTTTCTACTGGTTCAATCTAGAGATTCAAACTTAAATCAACTAAAACTGAGGTACTACCCCTTCATTCAAGGATCGGTTCATCAAGAAACTAAAATGGAATGACTCTATTACTAAAATTAACTGAAGGAATTTTCTAAAATACTATGATCGAGCAATTTCTATATACTCATTTGGCTGGAATAAATTTACCTACTGAGGTAAGTATTAGGAAAGGTTCTGTTAAGATTTCTAGTCTGACATAAAGTTGACTGCTATGCAAGGAGTTACAAAAGACAGAGAAGCTCCTGGATCTAATAAGGCATGAATATGTAAATAAAAAATCTATAACGTACTAGTGATCATATCAGGAAAACTTTCTTGATCTTGTCTGGACTGAGGTACATAAAGCCTGTTTAGGCGTTGCCCATCAGCAGCACTGAAAGTGGCACCCTACTGGTTTGAGTGACCGAACTGAGCTGAAGGACAGTTGGACTGACCCTATTGGCACAAATCCCTTCCCTTCTGAGCCATTACTCTACACTCACGCATCCTGTGGCCTAGATTACCATATCTAAAACATACATCACTACCGGCTCTACACGCACCTAGGTAATATCCACCACATTCTTTGCAAAGTGGATGGGTACGACCAATGCTCACACTACCCTGGGTTTTAGAGCATGGATCCCCATCTCGACTGTCATTCCTAAACTTTGGTACTGGCGCACTAGCTGAGGATGGGGCTGGAACTGAATATTTTGGATAAAACTGGGAACGATTACCGTCCTCTGACTTAGGCTGATTGAAATTGAAACTACCCATTCTAGATCTCTTGTTCTCTCTCTTCTTCTTCTTAAGCTTATGCTCCTCAATAGGTTGAGCATGGACCATAAGACTAGATATGTCTATCTCCTTAATCAACATCGCAGTTCTGCACTCCTTAACCACACTATCTGACACCCTAAACACAAACTTACTCATTTCGGACCTACTATCTGCTACTACATGGGGAGCATACCTGGCTAACTGAGTAAACTTAAAAGAATACTCTTTCACACTCATACTTCCTTACCTGAGATTGATGAACTCTAATACCTTGGCTTCTCTCACCTCTAAGGAAAAGAATCTATCTAGAAAAACAATAGCAAACTTTTCCCATTCTATGGGCTCTGTATCTATGTCCCTATCTACCTTCCACTGCTTAAACCATGTATGAGATATATCTTGTAGCTGATAGGCAGCTAACTCAGCACTCTCACTGGAAGTCACTCCCATAATATCTACGACTTTCTGGACCGGATTGAGGAACTCTTGTGGATCCTCTTCTGACTTAGATCCTGAGAATAGGGGAGGCTTCATTTAGGTAAAGTCCCAAATATTAGCTGCAGCAGTATTGGCCACTGGGTTGGTCTGAACAACAGTTGGTCATTTATTCTGAGCTATTACGAAATTGGCTGGAGTAGTGAATGCAGCTCTAATTTCTGCATGAGAGACGTGCTCATCTAGAGGATCTACCTGGGTGGGAAGAGGTGCTGGCTGGTTTCCTACTCCTCTTTTGTTATTCTTTTTAGGAGGCATGTTCTATAAACAAAAGGAAGAAATAGATTAAACTGAGAGTTTAACTTGAGCTCATTCTCACTCGCATGACATGAACATTGAAAGAAGGGAAAATTTTCCTAAATGCCTTGTAGCCTCCTGCCCATAAGTGTGGAGTGCTACACACTTATGCACAGGACTCTACTTGATACAGATTTCACACTTCCTAGGACACTTTACAACCTTAGGCTCTGATACCAAGTTTCTAATACTCTGAGTCTTCACCCCTAATGTTACACGATGCTTATGACCCCAAAGGATCACAAGCTAACCCATGACTAATATCTGCTATGAGCACTGAATAATAATACTGCAAATAATGCGGAATTAGGATAAATGGCCATAAGGTTCAAAATCTGAAATACTGATAAACAACAATAATCTATAAAACTTATGAATACTGTCTGAAAGTCTAGTTTGAAAAGCCTCTAGCTGAAACTATCTAAAAGTGGAGTTGATGGGACAAGCCCCTAACTAACTCCGACTACTAAAATAAAATATATCCTTGATAGATGGACTCACTCCTAAATCTGACACTGCTGGCTGAATCTGAGTCTGTCTATACGCTGTTGGGAACCTGGGCATCCGAACCTATGATATAAAATATCATAGCGCAAGAAAGTATACATCAGTATATGGGAATATACTAGTATGCTAGACATATGCATGAACAATAACTGATTCAATGATATAGAGTGACTGAACATGAGTACATGGATAACTAAAACTATGGTAAATACTGAGTATGCAACACTGTGTATAAATATATATGTATATACTGTATCTGAGCTTTTCTGAAGCTGAGTACTGAGTTCTGATACTAGTAATTGATAATCTAAGATTTCTGATAACTGATTTTTTGATACTAAGTGACTGTGTCTGACAACCCTAATTCTGTAGAACTGAACTGAGTTCTATACTAAGACTAAAACTGAAACTGTAGAAAGTAATCATCAAACCGACATGCCTCTTTTTTAGCTGATAGGGGTCCAACCTGTGAGCTCAATTGGAAGGGTTCTAGTACCATGCTACGGGTACTAACACTAGAAAACGAGGATGTAAAGCCTAACTGACAGGTGACACCTGGGCGAAGTTAAGCCTAATCTAACGGGTGACCCCTGGGAGGTAGTCAAGCCTAGTCTAACTAGTGACTCCTCATCCTGCACTGGCTATGCAATTCTGGAGTACAGGGATTGCTACTAATGACTCTACCTATCTGGCAGGGAAGACTTCATCCCTACACTTGCTCGGTGCTAAATCCTACTCCCAACTAAATAGACACTGAACTGATTATACTGAACTTGACTGAATTGATACTGAGTTTTCCCTGAGTTCTACTAATTGTGACATGACTGACACTGGCTCTAAGTAAATATCTAGATTTTCAGGTATTAAATACCCCCAGGACTCGATAGCATGAAAAGTAGAGCATAATATGATCTTGAATAAAATAACAATGTATACTTTTCCATAATTCATTCATAGAGACATTTTATCAAACACTTGAAATGCATAAGCTTGTACATATACAAATATGTCATGATTTCATCATTTAATTAACATGGACATTCTATCAAATACATGGGAAGCACAACTTAATGCACATGATCATGGATAACATGTAAATGTAAATATCTCAACTAAAATGCCCAAACTTGCAGATTCATGGATTTAGCACGCAATCCATATAATTCCCCATAAGTGCTATTCTATTTTCATGAATCTTAGCATAATCATGGATTGAAAATCAAATTAACATCATAGACATGCGTACAATCAATTTCAAACATGAAAATTCATAATTTCATCAACTTGTAGTTTTAAAAATGGACTTGAACTCTATGGGTGAAAGGTACCCATAGATGAACACATAACATACCTTGAAATGTTAATTCTTAAAGGTTCTCAAAGAAATTCTTGAGTTTTGACCTTGACTCTTAAAGCTAGGGTTTCTTGCTTTTGAGAGAGAATGATGTAATTTGGGGAAAAAAATGAGTAAATATTGATATATTTAGGTTATTTAGGGGTCGATTTCATGTTTAAGGCTAATCTGGGTCATAGCAAAAGTCTAAGTTGCCTTTGGGATTTAAAATCCCACAACTGGAATGTTGATTAAGGCTTCACCATGATGAGGTGAGTGGGTCATTACGATACCCACCACGACATGGTGGAATTACGGTGATTCTCAGGGTAGTGACCATTGTTGTTTTGGGGTTCACCGCGATGCGGTGCTACCGCGATGACACTTTAGAAATTGACAAATGCATAAATGGCATTCATCATGATACAATGACATGCTCATCGCGATACTCACCACGATGTGACCTAATCGCGGTGAGCTGCTATTTTGCTAATTCAAATATGGTCCAATCCCCGTTCGAAAATCCTAAAACTTACACGAAATAAGCTATTTTCAGCTTCTAAGTGTTACAAGTACGTACTAAGGGTTGGAATGATCTAGAAATATTTGGGTAATACAGTGTTCTCTTTTAACTACAAGAATTCTATCTCTTGCTTTAAGCAGTCTGATGCTGGGGATAATGATTTACACCCTTGTAACTGATGGTTCTCTATTTCACAGAGATGTTCTCACTCTGTAAGTTACTTGTGTATTTATTTATTCCATAAAATTTGTTTTCCTGGCCAAATGGAAACTCTGCTACAGATTTAGAGGATATTAAGTATTGACAGAGGACTTTGTCAGTACTTAAAAGTTTTAATCTCCTTTCTACTGCTTCCTAAACTGATGCACTTATGGAGAATAGCAATATGAACATCTTATTTTTCTTAAGTATATATGTCTTTCCCAGAATGAGTTCCTAAATGAGAGTATTACAGTGAATTAAAGGTTGGGACAAGATCGATGAAACTTATTTGCTTCTCAAAATGTTTAAGTTTCTTGGCTACTTATTTTGCCTTACTCATTTTGCATGGTCACGGACTATTAGTTATAGTTTTACTTGCCTCATGCTAATCATTTAATCCTTAATTATGTCTTATCTTATGAACTTAAAATATCAAACCATTTGACCAGACTGATCTATTGTGATCTTTATAATTTTTTCCAGCGAAAGATGATACTACCTTATGTGTGGCATATGTCAGATGACACGGTATCTATGAAATTTCAAACTCTAGAGAAATTTCAAACAAAATTTTTGTATTAATCATCCTCTTCTTGCTTTGGAAAATCTAACCAACATAGTACTTTTGAAAAGAACTCTTTCTTTCACTATATGGATTCACTATTACAGGGCATACTTAGGGCCTCGATTCAGGAAAATAATATCAGTATTTCCTATCTCACATCCCTAGAAAATTGATTTCTTCTTTGTCCAAAGAGATGCGATCTATAGTTTACAAATTTGTTTAAAAGTTCTCTGTGTCTCAAGTCATCATTAGGGGATGAATGATCTCAAAGAGGGATAATGTAACACCTCATAACATTTCATACTTAGTACTACCCTTAGTAGAATGCTTAAACAGCTAACAAGCGGGAAAAAAATTTCTAAGTGTTAAAAAAACTTAGTCACATTTTGAGCCCTTAACTTCAATGAGTTTTATATTGACTTTTCTGACCCGGAGACATAGATTTTTGAGTTGATCCATGTTCAGGGGTGTAAAGAGAATGTCTAGGGTGAGTTTTGAATTTTTTAGACGAGGGATTGGACGTGTTTAGATTTCACAAATAGAGTGTCACCGCAATATCGATGCTTCGTGGTTACTATCGCATTGGTGCTCCTGGTACGATGCATTGTAAGTCCAAAATGGGATTCTGCTAAAAAGTTTAATTTTGAAGGGAAGTTTAGACATTTTCCCGAATCCCCAAATCATGTTAATAGTAAATTAAAACATCTTAGGGGCATTAAATGCCAAAATTTACTCAAATCCATCAAGAACAAAACCTTACTTCCTCCTCCAAAGATCAAAACCTCAACTTTTAAGTTCAAGATTCCCAAGAAACAAATCAAGATTTGGGTTCTATTCTTTGAACTAAGTAATCTAAGGTATGGGGGACTATCCTCAAACTCCATGGGCATGGATTTTATCATTTTTCTCATATATAATGATTTATAATCATGTGGTAAAGTAGGGGTTTTGAAGATTATTTCGTAAAGCATGTTATAAATTTGTTTTGATGAAAATATATGCAGTGTGTCGAACCCTCTTCGTGGTAATCAAATTTTAACCCCTTATGTATATACATATATAGTTTTGTATGTCTAATTGAGAGCATGAACAATGAATTCCCTCTCTTGTTGCGAATTAAAACGTATATTTGAATTATGAGTGATGTTGCATGCATGAATTAAGATTTGAAAGTAACATCATGGTGTTTGACATGGTTTATAATATGATGAGAGGGAGTTTTCTTTCTAATACTACACTCTTGCATTAAAATACAAGAATTGTATGTAATTAAATAAATTGACATGACCACCGCATGTTTAAGTCTTACAAAAAAAGACGATAATTGCATAAGTTTCCTTAAGACTTAAAAGTGATGACTCTCTTATGATGTAACAAAAATCTTAGGTGGTCATGTGCATATTTCAAATAATATGGGTTGTGACTTTGATATGATATTGACTTGCAAGTCAGGGTATGATGATACCCAGTGATGACATGCCCTTAACAGAATAAGTATTGATTGTTGTGAAAATATGAAGCATGGTTTCGAAGAACTAAAATTTGGGGTTAAGAGAGCTAATTAGTTACCCAAAGAAGGCATTTGAGTGTAAGGGCTCATCGTTGGAAACTGTAGTTGCCGATATGAGTATTATCCTAAAAGAGGGATAATGTGGACGTCATGTAAGGGTGATGCCATGGTATACTTGTAAGAAAGTGTACCAAATTATTAAAACTCCAATCCTTGTGTCACACTTGGATTGGAGGCTTGTCCGCCGAGTCAAGGGCGGATTCCATATAGCCCATGGAATTACATATTGTAGGGTGTACCGATTAGCTCAGAAGAATAATAGGGTGTTGAGTCATGATTTGAAAGAAAGCATTTCAAATTCTAAATTATGCCCGTGTGTTTTACTTATCTTATATATAATGTTTTACAAAATGCTCCCATTTACGTTGCGAAATAAAAGATGTTATTTTGGATTGTTTCACATACCAGTATAATTGTATTGTCCCCCATATATTTCAGGATCTGAGGCTCAGTCCTAGAGTCCCGCTAAGCAGTAGATTGGTGGGCCTGAGATTTGCAGTTAGGGAGCCTCTCCTATTTCGAAAGGCCAGGTTTATAATACATTGCTATTCATTCTGATTCATGGTCTGACTAGGGCCCCTGTCCCAGATTTTCTTTTAGACAGATGTTGATTCTTATAATTGTTAGAGATTTCGCAGACTGGTGTTAGATGATTTGAATGTTATCCAATTGAATTATGAAATTGACCGTGTTTTCATATGTTAAAACTTCCGCATTTCTTTATATTGTTTGAACATTATCCATAATTTCCAGAAAGAAAAAGGGCTCTCGGGCCTTCATGGTTTGAGATGGTTATCGCGGCTAGGATGTCGGCTCGAGTCGTGAAAAACTTAGTATCAAAGCACGATTCATAGTCCCAGAGTGTCTGTAAAATCGCATCGGGTAGAGTCCTATTTATGGGTGTGGAGCGCACCACACTTATAAGTATGAGGCTACAAGGCATTTAGGAATGTCTCTCTTCTTTTCATGATTTAGTTCATGCAATAGAGTCTGAATGTCCATTATTCAATGATTTCCTATATTTCAGAAATTGACCATGTCTCCCCGTAGAACCAACGAACAAAATACCCAAGCTGAGGATGTTTGTCCTACTCATGGGATATGGAACTGCAATAGAGCTCGTACCCCTGAGTTTATAGCTACTCCAGGAGTTTCTCCAGTCCCGACTAGTCTACTTCAGGCTCCATGGACCGGTGTTAACCATCCCCATCCTCCTTAAAGAGAAGTTTCAAATGTTGAGTTCTGACAGTCCATCTATATTATAGCTTAGTTGGTGGTTTCTTAGACCCGTCGGTCTGAAGATATGGGTTCTGTGTTTGGTTCATCTGAGGTTACATGAGTTGGTCAATTCATGAGACTAAACCTACCTATATTTAGTGGTAAGAAGGTCGAGGAGGACCCCCAAAGGTTCATTGATGAACTGGAGAAAATTTTTAGAGTTATGCATGCAAATAAAGTTGAAGAATTTGAATTGGCAGTCGATCAGTTGAAAGATGTAGCCAATCAGTGGTATAATAAATAGGAGGATTAAAAGGATGGAGATGTTGAACTTTCTGTATGGGATGAGATTGTGGAAGCTTTCCTGGATCATTTCTTTCCTCAGGAATTAAGAGAATCAAAGGCTGATATATGTACTTGAAACAAAGAAAAATGTGTTTCAAAGAGTATACCCTGAAGTTCACCAGTTGTCCCGTAATGCTCCAGAATTGGTGGGGAATATGAGAGCTCGTATGAGAAAGTTTGCATCCGGTGTCTCGAATAATCTGGTGTTGGAATGCATGGGAGCAATGCTAAATAGAGATATGGATTTCTCCAGGTTATCCGTTCATATGCAGTAGTTTGAAGAGCAGAAGAAAAGTTTTGCTAAGGTAAGAGAGAAAGAATGGCAAGCTAAGAGAGATTGGTCCACAGATCAGAACATCGATCAACACCAAGGTAACAATTGGGGTAATCAGTGGTCAAAGAAAAAGTTTTGGAGTAATGCTCAGTCTTTAGCTAGTGACCCAGACGATTTCAAAATGTTTAGCCTAATAGTGGATCAGGAGTGTAGGGTACTCAGTCCCAGGGGAGTGTGGCCCAGTCATTTAGACATTATCCCTATTGCGGTATTTGCAGAAAGAACCATCTGGGAAGATGTATCTATGGAGAGCATGTGTGTTATACATGCGGTCAGTCGGGTAATTTCAAGCAGGACTACCCCACTGTTAGAGGAAATGTTGGGGGTGTTAAGTCCCAAGCTAATTCCACAGAACCACCACCACCACCACCTAAGGGTACCACTTCAGCTACCAGAGGTGGTCGCAACCGGTTATATGCCTTATCTAATTGCCAGGATGTAGAGTATTTTCCAGATATTTTTACGGGTACGTTACAGATCTTCTCCCATGATGTGTATGTGTTAATTGATCCTGGGTCTACCTTGTCTTATGTGACCCCTTATGTGGCTGTTAGTTTTGGGTTTGAGCCTGAATTTATTTTAGAACCTTTCTCTATTTCAAATCCTATTGGTGATGTGGCTAGGAGGTGTATAGAAATTATGTTATGTATGTATGTCATCGAGATACCGTGGTGGATCTTATAGAGCTAGATATGATTGAATTTGGTGCCATTTTAGGAATAGATTGGCTCCATTCGTGTTATGTCATGTTAGACTGTAGAACCCAAAAAGTTACTTTCCCCTTTCCAAATGAGCCAGTGATTGAGTGGGAGGGGTATTCTATAGCACATAGGGGGAAGTTCATATCTTATCGTAGAGCCCAGAAACTTATATCAAAGGGTTCTTTGTATCATCTTATTCGAGTCAAAGATTTTAGTACCGAAATTCCTTCCCTTTAGTCTGTCCATGTAGTTAATAAATTCCTAAAAGTTTTTCGGATGATATCCTGGGGATACCACCTGACAAGGAGATAGATTTTGGTATTGACTTGTTGTCGGACACTTATCCTATTTCTATTCCGCCATACAGAATGGCTCCTGCTGAACTGAAAAAGTTGAAAGAATAGTTGAAAAATCTTCTTGATAAAGGCTTTATTCATCATAGCATCTCTCTCTGCGGTGCTCCAGTGCTCTTCATGTGTAAGAAAGATGGCTTTCTCCGTATGTGTATCGACTGCCGTCAACTGAATAAGGTCACTAATAAAAACAAATACCCTCTTCCTAGAATTGATGATCATTTTGACTAACTTCAGGGTGCCAAATGTTTCTCCAAGATAGAACTTCATTCAAGGTATCATCGGTTGAAGGTTAGGGAGGCTAATATTCTGAAAACAACTTTCTGAATCCGATATGGCCATTATGAGTTCTTAGTCATGTCCTTCGGACTGACTAATGCCCCTACAGCTTTTATGGACCTAATGAATAGGGTATTTTTCCAGTTTCTGGATCTGTTTGTCATAGTCTTTATTGATGACATCTTAGTCTATTCTAAGAGGGAGAAGAATCACGCCGATCACCTCCGAATCATCCTTCAGACCCTCAAATATCATAAGTTATATGCAAAGTTTTTCAAATATGAATTTTGGCTTAGTTCTATTACTTTCCTAGGGTACATTATTTCTAGTGAGGGGAACAAAGTTGACCCCCAAAAGGTTGAGACAATGAGAAAATGGTCCAGACCCACGACTCCAACTGATATTCTGAGCTTCATAGATTTGGCAGGGTATTACAAAAGGTTTGTAGGGATTTTTTATACCATAGCTGCTCCACTTACTAAATTGACTCAGAAGAAAGAGAAATTCTTGTGGTCTGACTCTTGTGAGAATAGCTTTGAGAAACTGAAAGACAAGTTGACTACCGCGCTAGTTTTGACCCTTTCTAAGGGTACAGAGGGCTTTGTTATGTACTGTGATACATCACGGGTGGGACTTGGGTGTGTGCTTATGCTGCATAGTAAAGTGGTGGCTTATGCATCTAGGCAGTTGAAGGTGCATGAAAAGAATTATCCCACTCATGACTTAGAGTTAGAAGTTGTGGTGTTTGTATTTAAGATTTGGTGGCATTATCTGTATGGGGTGCATGTTGATATATTCACTGATCACAAAAGTTTGCAGTATGTTTTCACGCAGAAAGAACTAAATCTCAGGCAAAGATGGTGGTTGGAATTGTAAAAGGATTATGACATGAGCCTGCACTATCATTCGGGCAAGTCCAATGTGGTGGTCGATACCCTTAGTAGATTGTCAATGGGCAGTCTTTCTATGTTGAGAAAGGAAAGAGGGATATGGTGAAGGATATTCATTACGTACAAATTTGGGAGTCCGACTCGTGGATTTTGAAAATGGAGGAGTATTCATTCATGAGGTGGCTAAATCATCCTTATGTGTAGAGATCAAGGAAAACAACTCAGAGATCCTATTCTAATGTAGATCAAAGGAGATTGGTCAACAGAAGGTAATGGCGTTCGAAATTAGTGGTGATGGGATTCTGAGGTATCACAGTAGGCTATGTCTGCCAAATATAGATGGGTTAAGAGAAAGAATTCTGAATGAAGCTCAGACTTCCAGGTATGTTGTTCACCCCGGCTCTACTAAAATGTATCATGACCTTAAAGTTGTTTACTGGTGGAACAACATGAAAAAAGATGTTGCTAATTTTGTTTCTAAGTGTTTGAATTGTCAACAAGTCAAGATAGAACATTTAAGACCAGGTGGCACTTCCCAAGAGATAGCGTTGCCTATGTGGAAGTGGGAGATGATCAACATAGATTTCATTATAGTATTTCCGAGGTCCCGAAACCAATATGATTCCATTTGGGTGATTGTATATAGGATGCCAAAATTGGCTCATTTTCTTCCCGTGCAGACAAATTATTCAGGAGATGACTATGCTAAGCTGTACATTCAAGAAATAGTCCGATTACATGAGGCTCCCATGTCCATTATATCTAATCAAGGTACACAGTTTTCTTCCCAATTCTAGAGGTCTTTTTAGAAGGGTTTAGGTACCCAAGTAAACCTTAGTACTGCATTCCACCCTTAGACTGATGGGCAAGTGGAATGCACCATTCAGACCTTGGAAGATATGTTAAGGGCCTGCATTATTGACTTTAAAGGGAGATGGGTGGACCATTTGTCGTTGATAAAGTTCACCTACAATAATAGCTATCATTCCAGTATTCAGATGGCTCCTTTTAAAGCCCTTTATGGAAGGAGATGTAGGTCTCCAATTGGGTGGTATGAAGTGGGTAAAACCCGATTGTTTGGGCCTAACCTTGTTCATCAGGCAATAGAGAAAGTGAAAATCATTAGGGAGCAACTTAAGATAGCTCAGAGCCGCCAAAATTCCTATGCCAATGTTAGAAGAAGGGAGTTGGAGTTTGAGGTTGGTGACTAGGTATTTCTAAAAGTCTCCCCTATGAAGGGAGCCATGCGATTCTAAAAGAAAGGGAAGCTTAGTACTCGTTATATAGGACCATATCAGATTGTGAGAAGGATATGTGGGATTGCTAATGAGTTAGATTTGCCCACGAGTGTGGCTTTCCTATATCCAGTATTCCATGTGTCCATGTTAAAAAAGTGCATAGGAGATCATTCCCTAGTATTACCTGTAGAGGAGATCAATGTGAAAGACTCCTTGTCATATGAAGAAGAACCCATTGCCATTTTGGATCGCCAAATTCAGAAGCTGAGAAATAAGGAAATACCTTCGGTTAAGGTGTTGTGGACGAATTAAAAAGCTGAGGAATCTACTTGGGAGTCAGAGGATGACATGCAAAATAGATACCCAAACCTCTTTGAGACCATGGAGGATGACATAGAAGGTACAAGACATATACTACTCTCTCATTATCTTTTCCTTGCTGTTCTTGAAATTGTGCTCGTCTTTGTCTCGAGTCATCATTCGGGGACGAATAATCCAAATAGGGAAATAATGTAACACCTCGTAACATTTCAGACTTAATACTGCCCTTAGTAGCATGCTTAAAGAGCTAACAACCTGGAAAAAAAATTTCAAGTGTAAAAAAGACATCACATTTGGAGCCCTTAATTTCAATGTTTTTTAAATTGACTTTCCAGACCCCGAGACGTAGATTTTTGAGTTGATTCATGTTCAGGGATGTAAAGGAGATGTCTTGGGGGAGTTTGAGATTTTTTGGATGAGGGATTGGACGGGCTAATAAACTGTCGTATTTCCAACACTTTATTTGGAATTGAACAATAGGGGCCGGGATATCAACCCCAAAACAATTTAATAAATCAATGCAGGGTTATGCTATGAGATGCAATAATTAAATACAACAAAATCAAAACATATAAACACGTAAATAGTTAATCAAAAGACAAAATCAAACATTTGGTTAAAACCTTGCTAAATAGTCCCTAGCAGAGTCGCCATTTCTATTTTACGAAAATTTTGACTTTTGAGAGTCGCCACTTAATTTTGAAAAGGGATTAAGAAACTTTAATAAGATACTTTAAACAATCCAAAATAGAAAAATCATTTAAGTTTCAAAGATTCTGAGTAAGCGGTTCCTATTAATGTTTTAAGAAGGTTTTAGGCACCTAAAATGTCCGCTAACTTGCGATTATCCGGGCTGTTTGAAAATAACCTTAGACTAACTTCAAAAGATTGATTGTTGAAAAGCCATTTATTTTAGAAAGCGATTTGTGTAAAATAGATTTGGATGACTTAGTAGGGAATTTTAACTAAGTCTAAACAAAATGAAAGGCAAATAAACACATAAAAGGAGAAAGGGAGGAGGAAGTGAAAGACTTAGGCCATTGGGCCTAAATCAACGAAACCTGTCCTAATCTAGTTGGGCTTTCAACACATTTTTTACCTGTCCTAATCTATGTTTTCGTGCCTTTCGGCCCAAAATCCGCTCCACCTATATTAAATTTACAACTTTGGCTTCGAGGCTGAAATGAATGAAGAAATAGATAAATAAATGGGCTAATTAAATAAAAGTAAAAAACAACAATAATAATAAATAATATGAGAATTTTAAGTTTCTTAGCTACTTTGCCAATGGGTTTCAACCCATTTTTTTTCCATATTCTTGTATCCATGTGCTACGTAACCGGCTCTGAATTTTCTTTTGGGCTTGACCCGAAAGATGTGATAGGCCTCGATGGCCCATTAAAAGATGCAAAGGGAAAGAGCCCATTTGGGCTCCGAAACGGGTGTACATGCAAAGAAAGAAGAATGAAGGAAATTAATACATGAGTAAACCAAAAGAAAGGGAAAACAAAAGGGAACAACTTTTATTCATCTTAACAGTTATTGATCTAGAAATAGCTATAAGGATTTTCCAGACGTTTTAAAGATCAAGGCTTTTGTAATTCCTTAATGTGATGGTAAGTAACTCTACTAATTTTGTCATTACACGAAACCTTTATCTAGACAACCAATCAACATCAAGGCAATTAGCTGCTAGAGAAAGAAGAAACATTTTAATTTGAACACAAAATAACCATTCAAATTAACTAGAACTTAGCGAGTGGGCAGAATACATTTATTAAAATTAGGGCAGAATCTGCAACAATACCCGAACATGCCAATTCCAAAACTGCACCTACGACGATCTAAAAATAGATGAGCCAAGAAGGACAATAAAACTACTAGGAAAGAAACATGCCAATTTAAAAAAGACTATCTACATGAGCAGTAGCTAAGTTAATACAGACAACTATTAAGCGGCCAGTACAAATATCCCTTGGTCTATAACAATTATCGGGAAATATAAACAAACGCAGCCATTCTCCAAAACACGGTCTTGCAAAACTTCAAGAGTTTTAGACCCTAAAATTATTATCTAAATGGGGGAAGAAAATGATGCAAACTAGGTTCAAGAAAAATATGCAAGCTATATGGATTTTTCAACATTAAAGACAGCCAACATCAAAGATAGCCAACGATTATCGGGGATTCATAGGGAGAGTTCTTATTCATGATAATGAATGGAAAAAGCAAGTAGAAAATTCCCACTTAACAAAAGAAATTCCCGTACAGACCAAAGAAAAACAAAGCATAGCCAAGAACAGATATTAACATCATTCATATGTAAGGAAAAAAAAACTTTCTGTATTATTGAACATGAGAACAAAACAGGATGCTATTTTCTTGATTATGCTCCTACAAAGATTCTAACTTTAGGCTTATGAACAAAAATCAAATAACGTCAAACCAACATGAGGTTGTAGATTTTAATGAAAAAGCCAAAACAAACATATATGAAACCATGAACCAAGAAATTAGACACTTAAGAAAGAATTATCACTACCATATTACAGACCTCACTTTCATCATTCAAACTCATGGCATTTGGAGCCCCTACAGCAAATAATCACAACATCACCACAATTATAAACATACAACAACCTCTGTAATAGACCTCACTTTCATCATTCAAAAAGATCATATAGCCTCTACGACAGACTTCATTTTCATCACTCAAACAACCACAACCCACAGAGAAAAGGGATGCAGAAGAAATATACTGATAAAATCAAGCGAAGAAAGGTATATTTACCTTTCTCAAGGCAGCAAAACAGGACTTGAACATTGACGGAATCTCGATTACCACCAGAGGACCTTGCCGTGACTCCAAAAACTCCGACCAATCGTCGACCTCTCTTAAACAAAAGAATTTTTACTTCAGAAGTATTTTTACTTTCTCAAAAGTTTTTGGAACCTCTCCGATTTTTTTTTCAAATCAATTTTTCCCCCCAACCCCCCATAGCTCGACAGCCAGCCCCTTTTTATAGGAGAGAATTGAGGGTTCCCCCCTTCAGCTTTGAACAGTGGGATTAGGGTGTTTAGGGGGTAATCCGAGGATTTCTCAGGGGAGATCTTTTTGAATTTTTTTTGGATTTTTAGGATCAACAGAATCTTGCTCAACCTTGTCCTGATTTTGGACTCTTCTCCCAAAATTTGAAATGAGTGAGTCAATAGAAATTGTGGAAAGAGACATATTCTCCCAAAACCAATGAAATTCATACGAGTATGTATGAATTCATACTACTTCTCCTAAATTTGTAGATTTTGTATGTTGGGCGAGATAACTCACCCATTTTTAAAACCTTTTGGCCATTTCTCGAACAAATCTTCGTGGAAGGGCACGTGACGATTGTACAAATTGAAAAAGGGGAAAAATAAAATCGGGTTAAAAGTGGGTCAACTCAAACAAAGCTGGGTTTGCTAAAATGGGTCTGGTTCGGTTTGAAACTATTGTATTAATGTCGTTATCGCATTGCTATTATTTATACTATGTTGGGTCATTAGGTCGATATGGGTCGGAGTTGACGACATTGAGGCGCTGTTGTTGGAGTTGTACGTTGGTTTTTGCATGGTTGTATGCTGATTCTATTTGGAGCAGTACGTTGTTGTTGTATGTACGCTGGTTGTTTAGCTGTTGATACAGATAAGGGAATATGAGTTGTGGGCTGGATCGGGTCATTTGTTGTTGTTGGGTCGGTTGGGCAGTGTTGAGCTACTGGTGTTGTTCATGAATTAGGCTGGAATTGGATTGAATTGGATAGATCATAATATTGTTAAGTATTTGGGGGTTATACCTTTCATTAAAAATTTAGGATTTGGCCAAAATTAATTAATATTTTGATCCAATAAAAAATTAGATTGGTCCATTGCCTTGTAAATATGACCAATTTGATTTCAATTAGGATCAAATTTAATGATTTGACTAAATTGAATTGAATTTTGAAACGAATTAACACCTTGTTTAATCTCGGGGTTCTTGATTTGATAAAATCAAACATATATTTATTCAAATAAATTATTTTCAAGAACAAATTATATTTAAGCCAAGATTTTAATCATTTAAATTTATTTTCAACATAAGCCTTGATTAAAATCTTATATTTTTGTAAAAATAAATATTTAAGTAACAAAATTATATAATCTTGTATAATTAAATACGATAATATATAAATTTATCTTAAAATAACAAAATTACCCAGATAAATACGTTGAAAAACCTTTTTATTCAAATAAAATAAATATTATAATTTTATTCAAAAATTAAAGAAACTTGAGATTAAACTTAGTTGTGGAGGACAAAAATTAGGTGTCAACAACTGCCCCCTCCCTTTGGATAGGGTGAATGCAAGTAACCATGGGCAAAGGGAGGTTGACATTCCTAATTTTTGTCCGACCACGAATTCGAATCTCAAAGGGGTTAGTTTTCACACGAGTTTTGGAGTTATGGCCGGACCTTGGTATCAAGTTTCCTACATATCTCAGGTTACATGAGAATTCAGACCACTTGTAGTTTATAAATCTTGATTCAAAGAATGATTTCAAAAAAAAAATTTTAAGCTATATCGATTTTGGAGTTTTTGATGAAACCAAAAAGTCGGAGAATAATGGGATTTGGGGAGAGGTTGGAATGTAGTCGAGTTTTTAAAATAGAGCCCAACCGACATATCTTCGAGACTGGGAGAATCTGACTGCTTGTAGTTCAACTTGATCGGTAGAAAAGATAGTTTTTTATTTTAGACGATCTTTGACTCGGGATTAGGGGTGGGCATACTTTGGCTTAAACCAAAAAAACCGAAAAAACAAATCAAAATTTAATTTTGGTTTTGGTTTTTTGGTTTTTCGGATCGGATTCTATTTGTAATTTTAGAATTTTGGTTTTTTGGTTCGGTTTTCGATTTAAAAAAAATCGATTTAAACCGAAAAAGCAAAATTTTATAAATAAATAAATAATATATATATATATATATATTTTATTATATATAATATTATATTATATATATTATATATGTTATATATAATATAATATTATGTTATATATATATATATATATATATAATATTTAGTAATTCACATTCACAATTAACATTTAACAGCAAATTCGCATACGCCGCAGGCTGTTTATGGATTGTTTTAGTGACTCAAATATTTTATGAACTATTTTGATGACTTTGGACTGTTTTATGGACTATTTATGCAGAAAGTATGTTGTTTCATGGACTATTTTTATGAGTTTTGTGTTGTTTTGTAGACTATTTATGCAAGGTTATATTATATGTAATGATTAATGACGTTATTTATTATGTTAAGCTTATGATTATTTCATTTCGTTTCATCCATGTTGAGTTTTTTATAATTATTTATATTTGGGAATGAAAAATAGGTTTGAAAAAAATAATTTTTCTAAAAAAAATCATCAATTTTAAATGCTCAGTTATGAAAAAGAGAGGCTAACTACTTTAATATTTCAAATCGGAATAAAAATCTGAAATAACCGAACCGAATTTGTAAAAACTGAACCAAACTGAATTTATTTTGGTTTGGTTATAGATGTCATTTTTGTGAATCCAAAAACCGATAAACCGAACCGATATTAAACAATCAGACCGAACCGACTGAACGCCCACCCCTACTCGGGATGAGTCACAAGTTGATCGAGTTGCGAAAAAAGGCTTGTAACCTCTTAACCATGAATGTGGGATCCTTCACATCCATATAAAAGAACTTACCTGGACATAATTTTCAAAACTCTAGGTGCCCTATCACTCGAATTTAAGAGAAAGAGAAATTTACCGTCGGTATGGTTTGGAAATATCCCGAAGGTGAAACTAAAACCAAAATATCCCAAAATACCCACATGACTTCTAGTAGGGGTATGGTTAGATGGTGGTGGAGATCATCCTTCAGCTCGCGTCTAAAGAGTTTGACGTCCCTCTTTAGAATATGTCCCATTTTGCTGCTAAGAAAGAGTCCCACGTTGTGTTGCATCTTATCTGGAGTCGTCCGCACCTTTGGTTTTGATTTGAGATTTTTATCCTCTCGGATGTTCTCAACAATGTTTCAAACAAAAAGTGTTAGTGCTAAACATAATTCACGAAAGAGGTATATAGCCCTTTACCATATCTCCACGTAAGTTGTTGCCTAAAAAGCGAAGTCATCCTTTCATGTACCTATTTGGAAAGAAATAACTTGCAATAACAGATACAACAACCCTCTTGTTTGTTGCATAATTAGCTTTTTTATCAATTGAATATTTCTTCAAAGTGGAGAGGCCCTTTTGGATACCGATGACACTTTATGCAGAACAGTCCCTGCAACCGTGTAATCTTAAGCTGATGTGGCGACCTTTTGGTTACCTATAATGCTTGTTGTATGATAAACTTTCTGATTATTTCCAATTATTCATTGCATATGATCTCGGGTAAGTCTTGCACATCTTTTGTATCGATACGACTTATAGATTTTCCTTGGATTGATAATCTTTGGATAATCTTGCACATTATTTGATGTTGGATACGAGGCGAATTATAGATAGCCTTTAAATTGTTGTCCCTTAGGTAATCCTTCACATTATCCAACCTTGGATAAGAGATAGCTTACAGATATCCCTCCAATCATTAGTTCTTAGGTATTCCTGCACATCATCCGACCTTGGATACAATATGACTTATGGATATCTCTCAAATTGGCAGTCTTTGGATAGTCCTGCATATAATCGATCTTGGATATGACGTGGCTTATAGAGAATCCTTGGACTTATCAATTTGTTAATCTCACATATTCTCCGGTAAGAATTTAGTTGCGACTTATGAATAACCTTTGGACTATCAATTTTTGGGGAACCTTGCACACTATCCAGTTAGGATGTTGTTGTGGCTTACAGATGACATATGGGCTATCAACTCAGAGGTAATCTTGCACACTATCCTATTTCAAATAATATGACTTATAGATGATCCATAAATTGTCAATTTCAAAGAAATCTCATATGACATTCGATTTCAGATAACGACTTACAGACGTCCCTTTGAATCATATGTTTTTGATATATTTAGATGTTGATTCATAACGAGATATCCTCGACGCCAGCGTATGCTATCTCGCGTGTCAACATATCTTTGATGCTGATGATATCCTCGACGTGAACGTATGCTATCTCGCATGTCAACAGATATTAGATGCTGATGATATCCTCAACGCCAGCTGATGGATATATTTATTTATATATTTTTATATATTAAATATTAATTATTTTAAATAAATATATCATATTATTGTATATTTTCTGACAAATTCTACAGGAAGAAGAATACAAGAGAAGAAATAAATTATTAAAGAAATAAGAGCACTCCACGGGTGTAACCAAAATTTCATACTCACACCCGTCAAATGAATAAATGAAACAAGTGAGCGTTTTGAGAAGAGTTACAATTGACCGTCATGACGACCACTTCAAAGAATGCATTCATTGGTTCAACATTATAATTTTCTATAAATAGAGGCATTTCTTTGATTGTTAAGCATCCAACAACATAAGCAATATATAAGAATGTCTTGTTTACTTTTCTTTCTTTCTTTTTCTTTTGTAGAGTAATATTTTTTTCGTTATTAATTTCTCCATAATGGAGTAATCTCTTTGTGTTGGGAGCGTTGAAGAAACTTAATATAATATTATAATATAAATCTTATTTTAGTTCTTTCAAGACTTGATTTTATTTAAAAGCTAAATACTTCGTGTTGAAATACTTGTACTAGAAATTAGTGTTACTTGATATTTTATATTATAGTTATAGTTATATTAAGTTGTACTTCCCACAAGGAAGAAAACTAAATATACTGTAAGTATTTCATAAAATATAAGTAATAATAATTTTTAGTCACTTGTTATTTCAAATCTTTGAAATTGCTTCTTTTAATTCTTATCCTCACGGAAGGATTATTTTGAACTATTTCTTAGAATTAAATAATCTTTATCTTATTTGTTTCAATTCGTGTCCTCGCGGAGGGATTGACTCAAATAAGATTGTTGATTTGATGGGTCATTATCTTATTTCTTTCAATTTGTATCCTCGCGAAGAGATTGTCTCTGGTAAGTTAATGATTTAAAGATTACTCGCAAGGGGTATTTATTCCTCATAAACACATAAATCAATAGTCTAGAAAGTTATTATACAATTTTGTAGAAATTACTAAAATAGTGATTTTATTATAATAAACATACCAAGTGAATTCAACAACTCCCAACTTCCTCTCCAAGATAATCTTTTAAACACTATTTCTTTACATTTTTTTTCAAACTTAAGAAACTACCCTCTTTTTATCAATTTGATTCTCAAATAGTAGTCAAGATAATACAAGTTTGTAGCATAGATTTTTCAATCTCTGTGGGATGATATCTTAAACTATACTAGAATTTGACAGAGTACGAGCAACAAAAATCTTATACAATTTGGACTCGTCAAATTTTTGACGCCGTTGTCGGGGATTGGCAAACATCTACTTCAAATTAATTGTCTTATTACTACTTTGAGATTTTATTTTCAAGTAATTTATTTTTTAATACTTGACAAATTTTCAAAAATAAGATTTGAAGATATTGTTGTTATTATTAGTATATTAATTTATATTATATTATAATATCTTTAATTTTTTTTTTGTCTTCATGTATTTTGTTTTGTAGCACCTAATTAGTGCTAGGAAGCAAGATTTTAAAAAAATCTCATTGTGAACCCACTTTATGCACTTTAAGTTTGAATTTCAATCAATCAAGTAAAAATTTTACTAAGTTGGTAGAAAAATATTGTCAAAAGGTTATTATCTGTGACTATTGTGGTAGCAACCACCAAAGCTTTGAATGCCAAACAAGTATCACATTATTCTTTTAGAATTCTGGGAGAATGAACAGTCTTGAAGAATTAATTAAAAAAATTAGTGAAAGATCCATTACTTGTGAATATTGTAGAGGCAGTCACCTAGTTCATGAATGTCAAACATGTAATTCATATTTCTTCGATTTTTCATATGAGCAATCTTACGTTGTTTCTAGTTCTTACAGGTACATTGATTCTAGTGAATATAATTGCAATCCGGAGTGCAATCAATACTCACAAGAGGATCAATACAGTGAGAGTAAACCATTTCAAGAGGAGAATGGGAATTTGGAGAAAATTATGCATACTCTCTTTCAGAATATCGATGAAAGAATTGCATATAATTATAAAGCCACTATGGATTTAACTATGAAAGTAAATGAATTAATAAGCATAGTAAAATTCTATAATGATGGTGAACTTTCAAATGAAACTGCATCTTGTACGGATGAAACAATTAATGAAATAGAAGAGTCTTATGAAAAAGAATATATTGCTCACAATGAAAAAACTAATTTAGTAAAGCATGATGACAATAATTGTTTGATGAAATTCAACTCAACAAGTAGCGAATGCATTAATTTTGAGAAAAATGAGAATGAAAAGGTCATAAGCACAAAAATAATATTATCTGATCATTATTCTGCAATTTCTTTTTATCATTCTAACTTTTTGAATTTTGTTGTTGGAGATTTTCAGGAAAAAGCATGGAATGATCCTTGTGAAAAAATATAAAATAAAATTGAGAATTATCATGCAAGATTATTTTTCTTCTTGAGATAATGTCAAAAAAAATTGGATGATCTAAAAGAAGAAAATACTTTATAATGATATTGGTCAACTATGTTTGTGTAGAATTTTCAAGAATCAAAAAAAAAATGTGAATCAGAACTAGGGGTGGAATTCACAAGCTCTTGAAAAAAGAAAAAAAAAATTCTCCTATTGCTTTTAAATTATTTGCCAGACATATGATGATATTTAAATGGGGGGATAGGAAATATATATATTTACGCAATATATTTTATATATTTACATTTTTTTTATTTATAGCATAACTACATTAATAAACTTCCATGGATTTCTTTGTTCAATTCTTTGCCATGGTTGTAATATTTTGAACTGAACACTTTTTTTTATAATAATAAAAATTTGAAAAATAAATTGAAAGACTATCATTCATGGGTTCTATGAATATCTTTTCAAATTCATATTTGTTTATTGGTGAATAAATTGTAATATTTACTAATCCCAAGTGTATAGTGTTGTCAGGTGATATCGCCCAGTTCTCTTGCATACTTGAAAATCTAGAACTTGCCTTGAATGTGATTTGAGGCAAAATACTAGGTAGATTTTTGAGTTGAAAAATGAAAGTAGGCCTTCTTATTAAGCCATGATCAAAATTGACCTACCGAAATTATGTTTATCCCTCGTCATCCCTTGAGCCTAAATAAATCATCTCTTATTTTATTGATAAGCCAAATTCCAATTCAAATTTAATCTTTGTTATCACATCTAATTCACTTTATTTCCTCAGAGTCAATAAGAAATTGAATACAAAAATAGTGTGGGGAGTAAGAAAAAGAAGTAAACATTGATTCCTTTTTAGCTTATTGGTATTTTAAGTATATTATCACAAAAAAAAAAACAGAATGTTATCCAAAAAAAAAAATTACAAAAAAAAAAGTTGGTAACTACTTCTTGAAAAATGATTGAGGAAAAAGGGGGATTAAAAAAATAAAAAAAAATGGAGGTTGATTTGTTTTAGAAGTAGGAAAGCAACAATGTTAAAATGCTAAAGTGTTGTGGTGTTCATAAGGGACTTAAGTCACTTTTATTCATATCCATTCTATCCATCCCTAAACCTACATTCTAACCTTATAAAAGTCCTACATGATCTCAACTCAAAGATTACTATATTAGTGGAGAACTACATAATAGGTAAGCTTATGGAACGTTGAGTAGCTTGAGATACTTCTTTGTTGAGAGAGACAGAATTTTTTTTTATATCAATGCCCTTTGTTCGATTGTATTGATATATTGTGTGATTTATGTCCACCTCTCTTCATTTGGTGAGACACATTAGGAAAAAAAATATTATAATTTTGATTCTCAATAGGTGAATATGAATGCGACTAAATTTATTTAAACGCATGATGTAGTCTTTATTGAATTTTATTCTATCTAATAATTTCATTACTTAAAATTTTAGTTGTTTTGTTTTTTCCTTTGCTCGAGGACAAACAAAGATTCAGGTGTGGAGGTATTTGATGGATATATTTATTTATATATTTTTATATATTAAATATTAATTATTTTAAATAAATATAAATAAATATATCATATTATTGTATATTTTCTGAAAAATTCTACAGGAAGAAGAATATAAGAGAAGAAATAAATTATTAAGGAAATAAGAGAATTCCACGGGTGTAACCACAATTTCATACTCACACCCGTCAAATGAAGAAATGAAACAAGTGAGCGTTTTGAGAAGAGTTACGATTGACCGTCATGACGACCACTTCAAAGAATGCATTCATTGGTTCTACATTATAATTTTCTATAAATAGAGGCATTTCTTTGATTGTTAAGCATCCAACAACATAAGCAATATATAAGAATTAGTCTTGTTTACTTTTTCTTTCTTTCTTTTTCTTTTGTAGAGTAATATTTTTTTCTTTATTAATTTCTTCATAATGGAGTAATCTCTTTGTGTTGGGAGCGTTGAAGAAACTTGGTATAATATTATAATATAAATCTTATTTTAGTTCTTTCAAGACTTGATTTTATTTAAAAGCTAAATACTTCGTGTTGAAAAACTTGTACTAGAAATTAGTGTTACTTGATATTTTATATTATAGTTATAGTTATATTAAGTTGTACTTCCTACAAGGAAGAAAACTAAATATACTATAAGTATTTCATAAAATATAAGTAATAATAATTTTTAGTCACTTGTTATTTCAAATCTTTGAAATTGCTTCTTTTAATCCTTATCCTCACGGAAGGATTATTTTGAACTATTTCTTAGATTTAAATAATCTTTATCTTATTTGTTTCAATTCGTATCCTCGCAGAGGGATTGACTCAAATAAGATTGTTGATTTGATGGGTCATTATCTTATTTTATTCAATTTGTATCCTCGCGAAGAGATTGTCTCTGGTAAGTTAATGATTTAAAGATTACTCGCAAGGGGTCTTTATTCCTCATAAACACATAAATCAATAGTCTAAAAAGTTATTAAACAATTTTGTAGAAATTACTAAAATAATAATTTTATTATAATAAACATACCAAGTGAATTCAACAACTCCCAACTTCCTCTCCAAGATAATCTTTTAAACACTATTTCTTTACATTTTTTTTCAAACTTAAGAAACTACCCTCTTTTCATCAATTTGATTCTCAAATAGTAGTTAAGATAATGCAAGTTTGTAGCATAGATTTTTCAATCTCTGTGGGACGATATCTTAAACTATACTAGAATTTGACAGAGTACGAGCAACCAAAATCTTATACAATTTGAACTCGTCACCAGCGTATGCTATATCGTGTGTCAACAGATATTAAATATTGATAATATCCTCGATACCAGCGTATGCTAGCTCGCATGTCAACAGATATTAAATGTTGATTGTATCTCGATGCCAGCGTATGCTATCTTGTATGTCAACAGATATTGAATGCTGATGATGTCCTCGACGCCAGCGTATGATATCTCGCGCCTCATCAGATATTTAATACAGATGATACCCTCGATGCTAGCGTATGATATTTTGAGCGTCATCAGATACTTTGATGTATATGATACCCTCGACGCCAGCGTATGATATCTCACGCATCATCAGATATTTAATGAAGATGATACCCTCAACGCTAGCGTATGATATCTCACGTGTCATCGGATATTTAATGTAGATGATACCCTCGACGCCAGCGTATGATATCTCGCACGTTATTAGATATTTGATGCAGATGATACCCTCGATGCCAGCGTATGTTATCTCGCACATCATCAAATATTTAATGCAGATGATACCCTCGACGCTAGCATATGATATCTCGCGCGTCAGCAGATATTTAATGCAGATGATACCCTCGATGCCAGCGTATGATATCTCATGCTTCATCAGATATTTGATGCGGATGATAAGCTTGACGCCAGCGTATGATATCTTGTGCGTCATCAGATATATAATATAGATGATACCTTCGACGGCAGCGTATGATATCTCGTGCGTCATCAGATATTTAATGCAGATGATATGCAATGGTCTTTTTGGCAATGAAGATGGTTTCGCCTGAATCTGTTTGTCTGTATTTTTGCTTTATATGTGTACCTGTACTCAAGGTAGACAGTCAGTAGAAAAAAAGTCACTTTTGCTAGCGACTATTTTTTAGAACAATTCTAAATACAATATTTATAAAGAAGATAAGGCACATTTGTTTGTCCTTCATGGTCTCAAGAAATGAGATAGACAATTCAAAAGGTCTTCAATAAATGGGTATTAACCCGTCTTTGGGGATACCCGAAAATACCATTTTTGAGCATCATATTCTCTGGTGTGGCTTCCAACTTGCTCGGAGATTTTTAAAAAAGACTCTCATTTTTGTGTATTAATCCCTGAATCCACAGAAAAATGATTAGTTTGAGTGAAATTACTCTGTGTTGACCTCCTTCGCTCCTTGGTTTGCTCCTCGCCATTTTTCAGGTGCCCCATCATGTTGGTACCTCCACTGCGGCTCCTTGCTCAAATAGACGTCTAGGCAATCACTAAGTAAAAGATTTGTATTGATTTTTTAAAATAGTCTTAATTTTAGAAAATAGTTTCGAAAGTTTAGAAAAATGCTTTAGAAAATCTCTGCCAGTCATGTCATGTAATAGCTCAACAAATGTATTCCTCTTGATTTTGAATATATCCAACGGAGGATTTCCAAAACTCATCATCATTGTTGGAGGGTTCTTCAAATAGTTCTGTCATAGTCGGAAATTGAGTCTACCTAGACTTTGCCGTAGCTGGTGACTTCAAAAGCTTGACTTTGACCTCTGGTGCTAGGGAATTTGAAATATATTCCAGTGTTTGGTGGAAATTTTGAGGCCTTCCTCAAAATTTTTGCTCCAGTTTAAATTTTTTTGAGATGATATCAACTCGAGAGAATCCAAAGTCTTTGTTGGTCCTCGCTCTCTTTGTTGCATGATGATATTCATCATTGTGAATTTTTGAGATTCCTTCTCAAAAATTCTTCCCCAGTTTCCATTTTCTGGGGTTATATGACCAAGCCATTGGGGCACCGACGTATCCCGTTGAAGCAGGAATCAGGTCAAACGTAGTTCATGCTACGCTAGGGATATATATAAAATTTTAATGGGTTGACCGAAGCCGACACAGGCCGCCTACGTATCTCATTCTTGAGAATTCAGGTCATCACGTAGTTCATACATAAAAAGAAGGGATAAATTATCCTAAAGGGTTGACCGAAGCCGGCATAGGCTGCCTACGTATCCCTTTTTTGAGAATTTAGGTCAAACATAGTTCGTACATGAAAGGAAGGGATTCAATACAATTACACATCATAAAATAGATACTATCATAAAGGCGATTATAAATATGCCGAAGAAACAAAAACTAAAACATCTTTCAAACACAGTATCTCTTTACCGCATCAGAATTGGTTGGTTTGGTTCACTTTTGACCATAAATTTTAGGTAGGATTAGGGCTCCTCCAGGTTAGGCTTCTTTCAATTTTCAAATTCCTCTATATCTTTCACTAACTACTCCTCATCACTTTTTTCTTTCCTCATCACTCCCCTCGCTTTGTTCGTCTAACCTTTGACATGACATGAAATTGGCAGGCTTTAAATTACCCTTTTGAAACAAACCAAGTAAGATGATAGCAAGATAATAAAATACAATAATATAATCATATTTCAAAAATAAATTTTTAAATGAAGGGAGGCCTTTTGGAAAATAAATAAAAACTATGGCACATGACCCGCACAAATGCGGGCCCATGCCTTTTTGAAAGTCGTAAAACACAAAATGAAAATTTGAGACATAAAAAGGTGGATCACAGGGCCTCCTCCGGATCGTTAGCAATTTTTAAAACCACTAGTAATTGCCCTTTCATCTATCATGACGGGCGACAAGTTATGAATGGAGTGGAGGTCCAGTTTTACAAATCCTCTCCTGGTGCAACCTTCTTCACCCTGTTGGACTTCAAGAAATCTTTTGGTACAACATTGCATCCCTCCAATAGATTTTCTATCCCATCCCCAAGACCATCATTATTTGACATCTCACGCACGGAAAATGATTGGTACAGGAGCGGCAAGGGCCTAAACTGACTTGTCTTTGACTTATCCTCAATTTTATCCTCCTTTGTTGGCTGGTATCCTAACCCATACTTAGATGCTTTTTCTGGGACCATAACGGACTCAATGATTCCTTCCAAATTCTTACTCAAGACACTCAAAGCAGCCACGACTTTCTCTATCTTTTCTACTCCTTTTGTCTTTTTGGAATTTTGTGAATCCACCTTAGTAATAGTCTTTCTAGTTACCCATTCACCTGTTATTTTGATCATAATAATCGTGGTTCTCTTGTGATTAGGCAATGGATCACTGGTGACATTTGGTGTCGGTGCTTGAAGAGTGATAATCTTCTGACCAATCAAGTCTTGGATCTTGTATTTCAGATTGATACAATCTTCAGTATTATGCTCGGGTGCTTCTAAATGATATGCACAGACTTGATCGACCGGCAAGAATTGGGAATTGGAATTGGCAAGATTTGGTGGAATAGGCTGTAAATAACCAGCTTTCATCAATCTTCCAAAGAGATGGGTACGACTTTCAGCCAATAAAGTAAATTTTCTTGGAGGTTTCTTTTTGAGGTTTAGACATAGGGGGTTATATTGGTTTTAATTAGTCGGAGGAGATATGTGATGATATTTTGGAGGCGCTTGAATGTTTATTTGGTTATTTGGAAGAGTAGCTTGAACATGAGACTAATAATTTGGCTGTAAAACTTGGTACTGAGGTAAAATATTTGAAAGTGGAGCTTGGTTTTGGGATTGAATATTTGAAAATAGAGCTTGGTACTGAAATTGAATATTTGGGAGTGGAATTTGGTATTGGGATTGGATATTTGGAAATGGAGCTTGGTAGTGGGATTAGATATTTGGAACTGGAGCTTGGTTTTGAAGACGATAGGAAGTTGGGTGGTGGGTGGAGAGGAAATTAGGAAAATTTTGTGGAATTCAAGAGTAGTTTGGTGGAATATGGGAGGAATTTTGCGGATTTGAAAATGAATTTTATGGATTCGGAGGTGGATTTTGTGGGTTTAGGGATAGATTTTGCGAATGGTAAGCATCTGGGTTATTTTTTTGATTGGTGTTTTGGATAAGTTGAGGAGCGAAAGCGGATGATATGTTATTTGGATGGTCCTCGAGAATAGGCGTACTGAAGGAAGGGATCTGGAGCGGAGTCCCATGCCCTCCTGGAGCGGGAGCGTTGATAGTGATGGCTAGGTTAGCCAGGTCTCGAGTACAATTCATCTCCTCCTAAAGCATTTTCAATTTTTTTGTGAGTTCAGCAATTATCTCGCTTTGTTCCGCTATTATATTGTCCCTGATGTTCAATGCATTTTCCTTGTCACTTTCAGTCATATTTGAATGATGGTTAGGGGATGGGATCTTATGCGCTTTTGATCGGGTGAAGTAAGGATATTCTGCCATCTTGTTTAAACACAGAGTAATTTTCTGTTATCTGTGAAATAAAATAACTCAAAGGCAGATGTGTTAGGTCCCATATGTGGTAAGTAATGCAAGATATTTGACAAGAAGTAACCGCATAGAGTCGTTTGTGTCATATCCAAACTGATCCACGGGAGCATAGTGGATAAATGTCTTTGATTCAAACAGACGCATATAAACACATAAGGCAGTTATATCACATAATAAATATTATGATAACACGTATCCTAACTGGGGTGACTCTTTTTGAGCCAAGGGTTCGGGCCTAACGAATTTTGAAGAAAATATATGTCTTTTTAAAGTTAATCCATTATCCCTCAATTTTCATAGATATACATAAATGGCATAAATGCCTACAAAAGTTGCACAAAAAGGATACAATCTTTAGGGAAAGGAAAATAACATGAGAAAAAGAATGATGTCCCACGCAGGGGATAGGAAATACTAATTCCCGAATGCTTCTTCTATCGGCCTTCGCCCTCTTAGCTTGGTTCACTTTTTGTTAGTGGCGACATCCATTGATGATCAAGCGATTGCCGTATACCTGTGCTCTAGATGCAACCGTCCAAATCGATCAATTTCTTGCTTGGCATGCTTCAATTCCTTCCTCAATTGGTGTACGATTGAGGCATCCTTACACAAAAGTAAGTAAAGTAAGTCTTCTCCCGACCCCCAAAGGATATTGGATTGGATTAAACAAACATATATTTCTTCAACAAATAAATATGGTTCGTCTGTAATTGACTCGGGGTCAATAGACGCAGGGCAAGTTTTTTAATGGGCCCAATAACCCCTCGAGTATTAGGTCTTCCTAGGCTCATGCCTAAAATAGGGTTTTGGTTTCGATCTATCCTAGGTGTCTAGAGTGGGTTTGAACCAGGTTTTCAAGCGGATAACTTGGATTTGGAAATACAAATAGTCATCAGACGACTCACGTGCTAATAAACCATCGTATTTCCAACATTTTATTTGGAATTAAACAACAGGGGCCTGGACATCTACGAAACCCCAAAACAACTTAATAAATCAATGCAAGGTTATGCTATGAGATGCAATAATTAAATACCACGAAATCAAAACATATAAACACATAAATAGTTAATCAAAAGACAAAATCAAATATTTAGTTAGAACCTAGTTGAATAGTCCCCAGCGAAATCGTCATTTCTTTTTTGTAAAAATTTTAACTTTTGAGAGTCGCCACTTAATTTTTAAAAGGAAATAAGAAACCTTCATACGATACTTTAAACGATCCAAAATAGAAAAATCATTTAAGTTTTGAAGATTCTGAGTAAGCGCTTCTTATTAACGTTTTAGGCACCTAAAACGTCCGCTAACTTGCGGTTATCCAAGTTGTTTGAAAATATCTTTAGACTAACTTCAAAAGATTGATTGTTGAAAAGCCATTGATTTTAGAAAGCGATTCGTGTAAAATAGATTTGGACGACTTAGTAGGGACTTTTTAAGTCTAAAGAAATGAAAGGCAAATAAACACATAAAAAGGGAAAGGGAGGAGGAAATAAAAGACTTAGGCCATTGGACCCAAATCAACAAAACCTGTCCTAATCTAGTTGGGCTTGGGTTTTCGACCCATTTTTCACCTGTCCTAATCTACGTTTGCGAGTTTTTCGACCCAAAATCCGCTCCACCTATATTAAATTTACATCTTTGGCTTCGAGTCACAAATGAATGAAGAAATAGATAAATAAACAGACTAATTAAATAAAAGTAAAAGACAACAATAATAATAAATAATATGAGAATTTTAAGTCTCTTAGCTACTTTGCCAATGGGTTTCAGCCCGTTTTCTTCCATCTTCTTGTATCCATGTGCTACATAACCGGCTCTGAATTTCCTTTTGGGCTTGATCCGATAGATGTGGTGGGCCTCGATGGCCCATTAAGAGATGCAAAGGGAAAGAGCCCATTTGGGCTCCGAAACGGGTGTACATGCAAAGAAAGAAGAATGAAGGAAATTAATACATGATTAACCCAAAAGAAAGGGAAAACAAAGGGAACAACTTTTATTCATCTTAACAGTTATTGATCTAGAAATAGCTATAAGGATTTTCCAGACGTTTTAAAGATCAAGGCTTTTGTAATTCCTTAATGTGATGGTAAATCTACTGATTTTGTCATTACACGAAACCTTTATTTAGACAACCAATCAACATCAAGGAAATTAGCTACTAAAGAACGAAGAAACATTTCAATTTTAACACAAAATAACCATTCAAATTAGCTAGAACTAAGTGAGTGGGCAGAATACATTTATTAAAATTAGGGCAGAATCTGCAACTATACCCGAACATGCCAATTCCAAAATTGCACCTACGGCGATCTAAAAATAGATGATCCAAGAAGAACAATAAAACTACTAGGAAAGCAATATGCCAATTCGGAAAAGACTATCTACATGAGCAACAGCTAAGTTAATACGAACAACTATTAAGCGGCCAGTACAAATATCCCTTGGTCTATAACAATTATCTAGAAATGAAAACGAACGCAACCATTCTCCAAAACACGGTCTTACAAAACTTCAAGAGTTTTAGACCCTGAAATTATTATCTAAATGGGGGAAGAAAATGATGCAAACCAGGTTCAAGAAAAATCTGCAAGCTATATGGATTTTTCAACATCAAAGACAGCCAACGATTATTGGGGATTCATAGGGAGAGTTCTTATTCACGATAATGAATGGAAAAAGCAAGTAGAAAATTCCCACTTAACAAAAGAAATTCATGCACAGACCAAAGAAAAACAAAGCATAGCCAAGAACAGGTATTACTATCATTCATATGTAAGGAAAAAGAAACTTTCTGCATTATTGGACATGAGAACAAAATAGGATGCTATTTTCTTGATTATGCTCCTACAAAGATTCTAACTTTAGGCTTATGATCAAAAATCAGACAACGTCAAACCAGCATGAGGTCGCAGATTTTAATGAAAAAGCCAAAACAAACAGAGATGAAACCATGAACCAAGAAATTAGACACTTAAGAAAAAATTATCACTGCCATATTATAGACCTTACATTCATCAGTCAAACTCATGGCATTTGGAGCCCCTATAGCAAATAATCACAATATCACCATAATTATAAACATACAACGACCTATACAATAGAACTCACTTTTATCATTCGAAAAGACCACACAGCCTCTACGACAGACCTCACTTTCATCATTCAAAGAACCATAACCCACAGAGAAAAGGGACGAAGAAGAAATATACTGATAAAATCAAGCGGGGAAAGGTATATTTACCTTTCTTAGGGCAGAAAAATAGGACTCAAACATTTACGAAATCTTGATTACCACCGGAGGACCTTGCCGTGACTTCGAAAGCTTGACCAGTCATCTACCTCTTTTAAATAAAAGAATTTGTACTACAGAACTATTTTTCCCTTTTCAAAAGTTTTTCGAACCTCTCAAATTTTTTTTTCAAAGAAATTTTCCCCCAACCCCTCACAGCTCGACAGCCAACCCCTTTTTATAGGAGAGAATTGAGGGTTTCCCCTTCAGCTTTGAACGGTGGGATTTGGGTATTTAGGGGGTAATCCGGGGATTTCTTAAGGGAGATCTTTTTGAAAAAAAAATTGGATTTTTGGGATCAATAGAATCTTGCTCAACCTTGTCCTGATTTTGGACTCTTCTCTCGAAATTTGAAATGAGTTAGCCAATACAAATTGGGGACAGAGCCATATCCTCCCCAAACCAATGAAATTCATACGAGTATGTACAAATTCATACCTTTTCTCCTGAATTTGTAGATTTTGTACGTTGGGCGAGCCAACTCACCCGTTTCTAGAGCCTTTTGTCCATTTCTCAAAGAAATCTTCGTGGAGGGGGCATGTGACAATCGTAAAGATTGAAAAAGGGGAAAAATACAATTGGGTTAAAGGTCAGGTCGACTCAAACAAAGCTGGGTTTGCTAAAACGGGTTTGGTTTGGTTTGAAACTGTTGTGCTAATATCGTTATCACGTTGCTCTTATTGATATCGGTGTTAGGTCATCGGGTCGATATGGGTCAGTGTTGGATCAGAGTTTACGACATTGAGGCGCTGTTGTTGGAGTTGTACATTGGTTTTACATAGTTGTACGCTGGTTCTATTTGGAGTAGTACGTTGCTGCTGTATGTACGCTGGTTGTTTAGCTGTTGATACAGATAAGGGAATATGAGTTGTGGGCTAGACCGGGTCGTTTGTTGTTGTTGGGCCTGTTGGGCAATGTTGAGCTGCTGGTGTTGTTAGTGAATTAGGCTAGAATTGGATTGAATTAGGCTAGATCATAATACTGTTAAGAATTTGGGGGTTATACCCCCAATTAAAAATTTAGGATTTGGCCAAAATTAATTAATATTTTGATCCAATTGAAAATTAGACTGGTCCATTGCCTTGCAAATATGACCAGTTTGATTTCAATTAGGATCAAATTTAATAATTTGACTAAATTGAATTGAATTTCGATACGAATTAACACCTTTTTTAATCTCGGGGTTCTTGATTTGATAAAACCAAACATATATTTATTCAAATAAATTATTTTTAAGAACCAATTACATTTAAGTCAAGATTTTAATAATTTGAATTTATTTTCAAGATAACTCTTGATTAAAATCTTATATTTTTGTGAAAATAAATATTTAAGTAACAAAATTATATAATCTCGTATAATTAAATAGGATAATATATAATTTTCTCTTAAAATGACAAAATTGCCCAGATAAATACTTTGAAAAACCTGTTTATTCAAATAAAATAAATATTGTAATTTTATTCAATAATCAAAGAAACTTGAGATTAAACTTAGTTGTGGAGGGCAAAAATTAGGTGTCAACAACTGCCCCTTCCTTTGGATAGGGTGAATGCAAGTAACCCTGGGCAAAGGGAGGTTGATGTTCCTAATTTTTGTCCGACCACGAATTCGAATTTGAAAGGGGTTAGTTTTCGCATGAGTTTTGGAGTTATGACCGGACCTTGGTATCTGGTTTCCTACATATCTCAGGTTACATGAGAATTTAGGAAACTTGTAGTTTATAAAGCTTGATTCAAAGAACGATTTAAAAAAGAAATTCATAAGTTATATCGATTTTGGAGTTTTTGATTAAATCAAAAAGGCGGAGAATAAAGGGATTTAGGGAGAGGTTGGAATGCAGTTGAGTTTTTAAAATAGAGCCTAGCCTACATATCCCCGAGACTCGGAAAATTAGACTGCTTGTAGTTCGACTCGATAGGTAGAAAAGATAGTCTTTTATTTTAGACGATCTTTGACTCGGGATGAGTCACAAGTTGATCGAGTTGCAGAAAAAGGCTTGTAACCTCTTAACCATAAATGTGGGATCCTTCACATCCATAGGCAAGAACTTACCTGGACATAATTTTCAAAACTTTAGGTGCCCTATCACTCAAATTTGAGAGAAAGAGAAATTTACCTTCGGTATGAGTTTGGAAATATCCCGAAGGTGAAACTGAAATCAAAATATCCCAAAATACCCACATGCCTTCTAACAGAGGTGTGGTTAGATGGTGGTGGCGATCATCCTTTAGCTCGCGTCCAAAGATTTTGATGTCCCTCTTTAGACTATGTCCCGTTTTACTGCTAAGAAAGAGTTCCACGTTGTGCTGCGTCCTAACTGGAGTCGTCCACACCTGTGATTTTGATTTGAGATTTTTATCCTCTCGGATGTTCTTAACAATGTTTCAAACCAAAGTATTAATGCTAAACATAATTCACGAAAGATGTATATAGTCCTTTACCATATCTCCACATGAGTTGTTGCCTAAAAAATAAAGTCATCCTTTCATGTACCTATTTGGAAGAAATAACTTGCAATAAAAAATGCAACAACCCTCTTGGTTGTTGTATAATTAGTTTTTTTGTCGATTGAATGTCTTTAAAGTGCGGAGGCCATTTTGGATACCGATGATACTTTATGCAGAACGATCCCTGCAACCGTGTAATCTTACGCTGATGTGGTGACCTTTTGGTTACCTATAATGCTTGTTGTATGATAAACATTTTGATTATTACCAATAACTCTTTGCATATGATCTCGGGTAAGTCTTATGCATCTTTTGTATCGATGCGACTTATAGATTTCCCTTGGATTTACAATCTTTGGATAATCTTGCACATTATTTGATGTTGGAAATGTGGCTACTTATAAATAGCCTTTAAATTGCTATCCCTTAGGTAATCCTGCACATTATCCGACCTTGGATAAGAGATAGCTTACAGATATCTCTCAAATCGTTAGTTCTCGGGTATTCCTGCACATCATTCGACCTTGGATACAATATGACTTATGGATATCTCTCAAATTGACAGTCTTTGGGTAATACTGCACATAATCAATCTTGGATATGACGCGGATTATAGAGAAACCTTGGACTTATCAATTTGATACTCACATATTCTCCGATAAGAATTTAGTTGCGATTTATGGATAACCTTCGAACTATCAATTTTTGGGTAACCTTGCACACTATCCAGTTAGGATGTTATTGCAGCTTATGGATGACCTATGGTCTATCAACTCAGAGGTAATCTTGCACACTATCCTATTTCAAATAATATGACTTATAGATGATCATTAAACTGTCAATTTCAAAGAAATTTCATATCTCATTCGCTTTCAGATAGCGACTTACAGACATCTCTTTGAATAATATATTTTTAATATATTTAGATGCTGATTCATGGTGAGATATCCTCGACGCCATCTTATTTTATATTGCGTGTTAACAGATATTAGATGTTGATGATATCCTCGACGCCAGCGTATGCTATCTCGCATGTCAACAGATATTAGATTTTGATGATATCCTCGATGCCAGTGTATGCTACCTCGTGTGTCAATAGATATTAAATGTTGATGATATCCTCGACACCAGTGTATGCTATCTCACGTGTCAATAGATATTAAATATTGATTGTATCCTCGACGCTAGCGTATGCTCTCTCACGTATCTGTAGATATTGAATGCTGATGATATCCTCGATGCTAGCATATGATATGTCACGTGTCATCAGATATTTAATGCAGATGGTACACTCGATGCTAGCTTATGATATCTCACGCACCATCAAATATTTTGATGCAGATGATACCCTCGACGCCAGTATATGATATCTCATGTGTCATCAGATATTTAATGCAGATGATACCCTCAATGCCAATATATGATATCTCGTGCGTCATCAGATATTTGATGCAGATGATACCCTTGATGCCAGCATATAATATCTCGCACATCATCAGATATTTAATGCAGATAATGCCCTCAACGCCATCATATGATATCTCACGTGTCATCAGATATTTAATGCAGATGATACCCTCGACGCCAACTTATGATATCTCGCGTGTCATTAGATATTTAATATAGATGATACCCTCGACCCCAGCGTATGATATGTCACGCGTCATCAGATATTTAATGCAGATGATATGCAATCGCCCTTTTGGAAAAGAAGATGGTTTTGCCTAAATCCTTTGTCTATATTTTTGCTTTATATGTGTACCTGTACTCAAGGTAGACAGTCAATAGACACAAAGTCGCTTTTGCTAGTGACTATTTTTAGAACAATTCTAAATACAATATTTATAAAGAAGATAACGCGTCTTTGTTTGTCGTTCATGGTATCAAGAAATGAGATAGACAATTCAAAAGGTCTTCAATAAATGGGTATCAACCTGTCTTTGGGGCTACCCAGAAATACCATTCTTGAGCATCATATTCTCTGGTATGGCTCCCAACTTGCTCGGGGATTTTTAAAAAAGACTCTCATTTTTGTGTATTAATCCCTGCATCCACAGAAAAATGCTTACTTTGAGTGAATTTACTCCGTGTTGACCTCCTTCGCTCCTCAGTTTGCTCCTCACCATCTTTCAGGTGCCCCATCATGTTGGTACCTCCACTCCGGCACCTTGCTCCAATAGACGTCTAGGCAATCACTAAGTAAAAGAATTGTATAGATTTTTGAAAATAGTCTTAATTTTAGAAAATAGTTTCAATAGTTTCTAAAAAAGCTTTAGAAAATATCTGTCAGTCATGTCTTGCACTAGGTCAACAAATGTCTTCCTCTTGGTTTTGACTATATCCGAGGGAGGATTTCCAAAACTCATCATCATTGTTGGGGGGTTCTTTAAATAGTTCTGTCACAGCCAAAAATTGAGTCTACCTAGACTTTGTCGTAGCTGGTGACTTCAAAAGTTTGAATTTGATCTCTGGTGCTGGAGAATTTGAAATATATTTCAATGTTGGGTGGAAATTTTGAGGCCTTCCTCAAAATTTTTTCTCCAGTTTAAATTTGTTTGAGATGATATCAACTCTAGAGGATCTGAAGTCTTTGTTGGTCCTCGCTCTTTTTGTTGCATGATGATCTTCATCATTGTGAATTTTCGAGATTTCTTCTCAAAAATTTTGCCCTAGTTTTCATTTCTTGGGGTTATATGACCGAGCCGTTGGGGCACCTACGTATCCCATTGAAGCAGGAATCAGGTCAAACGTAGTTCAGGCTACGCTAGGGATATATATAAAATTTTAATAGGTTGATCGAAGCCGACACAAGCCGCCTACGTATCTCATTCTTGAGAATCTAGGTCATCACGTAGTGCATACATAAAAAAAGGGATAAATTATCCTAAGGGGTTGACCAAAGCTGTCATAGGCCGCCTGCGTATCCCTTTTTTGAGAATTCAGGTCAAACATAATTCGTACATGCAAGGAAGGGATTCAATGCAATTACACATCATAAAATAGATACTATCATAAAGGCGATTATATATAAGACAAAGAAATAAAAACTAAAACATCTTTCAAACACAGTATCTCTTTACCGCATCAGAATTGATTGGTTTGGTCCACTCTTGACCATCAATCTCAGGTAGTATTAGGTCTCCTCCAGGTTGGGCTTCCTTCAGTTTTCAAATTCCTCTATATCTTTCACTAACTGCTCCTCATCACCTTTTTCTAGTCATCATAATTCCTCTCGCTTTGTTCGTCTAACCTTTGACTTGATATGAAATTGACAGGCTTTAAATTACCCTTTTGAGAAAAACCAAGTAAGATGATAACAAGATAATAAAATACAATAATATAATCATATTTCAAAAATAAATTCTTAAATGAAGGGAGGCTTTTTGAAAAATAAATAAAAACTATGGCTCATGACCTGCGCAAATGCGGGCACATGCTTTTTTGAAAATTGTAAAATATGAAATAAAAATTTAAGACATAAAAAGGTGGATCACGGGGCCTCCTACGGATTATCACCAATCTTTAAAACTACTAGTAATTGTCCTTTCATCTATTATGATGGGAGATAAGTTATGAATAGAGTGGAGGTCGATTTTTGCAAAGCCTCTCCTGGTGCAACCTTATCCACCCCACAGGACTTCGAGAAATCTTCTGGTACAACATTACATCCCTCAAACAGATTTTCTATCCCATCCCCAAGATCATTATCATTTGATATCTCATGCACAAAAATTAATTGGTACAGGAGCGGCAAAGGCCTAGGTAGACTCATCTTTTACTTATCCTCAATCCTATCCTTCTCTGTTGGCTGGAATGATAACCTATACTTAGATGCTTTTTTTGGGACCATAACGGGCTCAATGATTCCTTCCAAATTCTTACTCAAGACACTCAAAGCATCCACGACTTTCTTTATCTTTTCTACTTATTTTGTCTTTTTGGAATTTTGCAAATCCACCTTAGTAATAGTCTTACTAGATACCCATTCGCCTGCTATTTCGATCATGCTAACCATGGATCCCTTGTGATTAGGCAATAGATCACTAGTGACTTTTGGTGTCAGTGCCTGAAGAGTGATGATCTTCTGGCCAATCAAGTCTTGATCTTGTGTTTCAGATTGATGCAATCTTCAGTATTATGCCTGGGTGCTCCTGAATGATATGCACAGACTTGATCGACCTGCAAGAATTAGGAATTGAGATTGGCAGGCTTCGGTAGAATAGGCTGTAAATAACTATCTTTCATCAATCTTTCAAAGAGCTGGGTACGACTTTCAACCAATGAAGTGAATTTTCTTGGAGATTTCTTTTTTAGGTTTAGACGTGAGGGGTTATATTGGTTTTGATTAGTGGGAAGAGATATGTGATGATAGTTTGGAGGCGCTTGAATGTTTATTTGGAAGGATAACTTAAACATGAGACTGATAATTTGGCTGCAAAACTTGGTACTGAGGTAAAATAGTTTAAAGTGGAGCTTGGTATTGGGATTGAATATTTGAAAATAGAGCTTGGTACTGGGATTGAATATTTGGGAGTGGAATTTGGTATTGGGATTGGATATTTAGAAATGAAGCTTGGTACTGGGATTGGATATTTAGAAGAGTAGCTTGGTTTTGAGGATGAGAGGAAGTTGGGTGGTGGGTGGGGAGGAAATTAGGAAAATTTTATGGAATTTGAGAGTAGTTTGGTGAAATATGGAAGGAATTTTTCGGGTTGCTAGAGTTGATAGGCTGTGGGTTGGGTCTTGGAATATAGGTACTCTGCAGGGTAAGTCTATAGAGCTAGTGAAGATTCTTAGAAAGAGGAGGATCAATATTGCGTGTGTGCAAGAGACTAAGTGGGTAGGGTCTAAGGCTAGGGATGTAGATGGTTATAAGTTGTGGTACTCTAGTAGTGAGAAGCGGAGGAATGGAGTTGGCATCTTAGTAGATAAAGAGCTTAAGGGGCAGGTAGTGGAGGTTAAGAGGATCAGCGATAGGTTGATGACTGTTAAGTTGATCATTGGGGGGGTCTACTCTGATCGTGTGTAGTATTTATGCACCGTAAGGGGGCTTGTATGGGGAGGAGAAGATGCGGTTTTAGGAGGCATTGGATGAGGTGGTCATAGGAGTGCCTAGTTCTGAGAAGATTATTATAGCAGGGGATTTTAATGGGCATATTGGGGCGTTACCGGGAGGCTTTGTCGATGTGCATGGAGGTTTTGGTTTTGGGGAGAGAAATAATGAAGGAACTATTCTATTGGATTTTAAGAGGTCCTTTGGGTTGGTAGTGGTGAATTTAAGCTTCCCGAAGAAGAACGAGCACCTGATCACCTTTCGAAGCGCGATAGCCAAGACACAAATTGACTTTTTGTTGCTTAGAAAAGGGGATAGGGTGTTGTGTAAGGACTGTAAAGTCATCCTGAGTGAGAATCTTTCAACCCAGCATAGGTTCTTGGTGATGGACTTAGGTATTAAGAAAGATAAGAAGAAAAGGGGTGAAAAGGGTAGACCTAGAATTAAGTGGGGCGGCCTTACGCCAGCAAATGTGAGGGAGATAGGGGAAAAGGTAGCGGGAATGAGGGTGTGGGAGTGCAGGAAGGACGTGGATAGTATGTGGGATAGGGTGGCTAGGTCCATCAAGGAGACTGCTAGTGAGGTGTTGGGTATTTCTAGGGGCTGTGCCAACCATCGTTGGGGGGATTAGTGGTGGAATGAAGAAGTTAGAAAGAAAGTAGAGACTAAGAAGAGGGCATATGCTAAGTTGGGTGAGAGTAGGGATGAAGAATGAAGTGGGCTAATAGGGAAGAGTACAAGATATCTAGGAAGGAGGCTAAGTTAGTAGTCACGGTGGCTAAGATGGCAGCGTTCAAGAGCTTGTATGCGGGGTTAGAGGAGAAAAGAGGGGAAAAAGGTTGTTTAGGCTTGCTAAGGCTAGGGAGAGGAAGGGTCATGACCTCGACCAGGTGAAATATATTAAGAGGGAGGATGGTAGAGTTTTGGTAGAGAAGTAACATTAAGAAGAGATGACAGTCGTACTTCGATAGGTTATTGAATGAAGAAAGGGATAAACTTATTGCAGAAGAGTGTCATGATTTTAGTTATTGTAGATATTTTAAGGTAGAAGAGGTCAGAGAATTTATTCGCAGTATGCGTAGGGGTAAGGCGACGGGGCCTGATAAGATCCCTGTGGATTTTTGGAAGTTCTCTGGGGAGGCTGGCATAAGGTGGTTGACTGAATTATTTAACGGCATTTTCAAGTCGGCGAAAATGTCCGAGGCTTGGAAATGGAGTACTATGATCCCTCTTTATAAGAATAAGAATGACATTCAGAGTTGCAATAACTATAGAGGTATTAAGTTATTGAGCCACACTATGAAGATTTGGGAGAGAGTGGTCGAGTTGAGGTTGAGGAGGATAGTGGCTATCTCAGAAAATCAGTTTGGATTTATACCCGGGCGCTTGACAATGGAGGCAATTCACCTGGTGCGGAGACTGGTGGAACAATATAGGGAAAGGAAAAGAGATCTGCACATGGTGTTTATCAACTTGGAGAAGGCGTACGACAAAGTCCCTAGGGAGGTGCTTTGGAGATGCTTGGAGGTGAGTGGGGTACCGATGGCGTATATTAGAGCAATTAAGGATATGTATAATGGAGCTAAGACTCAGGTGGGGATAGCGGGAGGAGACTCAGAGCATTTCCCTGTCTTGATGGGTTTGCATCAGGGTTCCACTCTTAGCCCATTTTTGTTTGCTTTGGTGATGGATGTGTTGACGCGGCGTATTCAAGGAGAGGTGCCTTGGTGTATGCTTTTTGTAGATGATGTAGTTTTGATTGATGAGACGCGGGGGGTGTGAATGATAAATTAGAGGTTTGGAGATGGACCCTTGAGTCTAAAGGGTTCAGGTTGAGCAGGAGCAAGACAAAATATTTGGAATGGAAGTTTAATGACGTGAGGTAGGAAGACGAGGTGGTAGTAAGGTCGGATTCCCAGACGGTGTGTAAGAGGGATAGTTTTAAGTATCTAGGGTCCAAGATTCAGGGGAATGGTGAGATTGATGAGGATGTATCCCATCGTATTGGAGTGGGGTGGATGAAGTAGAAGCTCTCCTTGGGGGTGTTGTGTGATAGAAAGGTACTGCCCAAGCTTAAAGGCAAATTCTACAGGCTGGCAGTCCGGTTGGCCATGTTGTATGGAGCGGAATATTGGCCAGTTAAGAACTATCATATTCAAAAATTGAAGGTGGAGGAAATGCGGATGTTCCATTGGATGTGTGGGCTTAATAGGGGTGATAGAGTTCGAAATGAGACTATTCGGGAAAAGGTTGGAGTGGCTTCGGTGGAGAACAAGATGTGGGAAGTCCGATTAAGATGGTTCAGGCATGTGATGAGGAGGGACACAGATGCCCCAGTTCGTAGGTGTGAGAAGCTTGGTTTGGATTGTTTCAGGCGGGTTAGGGGTAGGTTGAAGAAATACTGGAGAGAGGTGATCAGGCGGGACATGGAGCAGTTACAGCTCACTGAGGACATGACCCTACATAGGAAGATCTGGAGGGAGCGGATTAGGATAGAAGGCTAGTGCCAGTTTGAGTCGTTGGGGTAGGACATTACTTAGTAAATGTATTATTCCTACTAGGACACTTTGTTGTATGCTTTATTATGAATATGTTTACTATTCTTTGTTTATTATCCCTTGTGGGTGGCATATTTTTGTCTTGATATCTTGTTCCATGCTTAATTAAGTATTTGTCTATTAGTCCTTAAGCCGGGGGTCTATCGGAAATAGTCTTTCTACTTCTCTAGAAGTAGTGATATGGACTGCGTACATCTTACCCCCTCCCCCAGACCCCACTATATGGGAATACACTGGGTTTGTTGTTGTTGTTGTTGTTGAAAATAAATTTTGTAAATTTAGAGGTGGATTTTGTAGGGTTAGGGATAGATTTTGCGAATGGTAAGCATCTGGGTTATTTTCTCAATTGGTGTTTTGGATAAGTTGAGGAGCAGAAATGGATAATATGTTATTTGGATGGTCCCCGAGAACAGGCGTACTGAGAGAAGGGATCTAGAGCAGAATCTCGTGCCCTCCTAGAGCAGGAGCATTGATAGTGATGGTCAGGTTAGCCAAGTCTCGAGTACGATTCATCTCCTCCTGAAGCATTTCCAATTTTCTTGTGATTCAGCAATCATGTCGCTTTGTTCCACAATTATATTGTCCCTGATGGTCAATGCATTTTCCTCATCACTTTTAGTCATATTTGAATGATGTTTAGGGGACGGGATCTTATACGCTTTTGACCGGGTGAAGTAAGGATGTTCTGCTATCTTGTTTCAACACAAAGTAATTTTCTGTTATCTGTAAACTATAATAACTCAAAGGCAGATGTGTTAGTTCCCAAATGTGGTAAGTAATGCAAGATATTTGACAAGAAATAACCACATAGAGTTTTTTGTGTCATAGCCAAACTGATCCATGGGAGCATACTGGATAAATTTGTCTTTAATTCAAACAAATGCATATAAACACATAAGGCAGTTATATCACATAATAAACATTATGATAACGTGTATCCTAACTGGGGTGACCCTTTTTGAGCCAAGGGTTTGGGCCTAACGAATTTTAAAGAAAATATGTCTTTTTAAAGTCAATCCATCATCCCCCAATTTTCATAGATATACATAAATGGCATAACTGCCTACAGAAGTTGCACAAAAGGGATACAATCTTTAGGGAAAGGGAAATAACATGAGAAAAAGAATGATGTCCCGCACAGGGGATAGGAAATATTACTTACCGGATGCTTCTTCTATCGTCCTTCACCCTCTCAGCTTGGTCCACTTCTTGTTAGTGGTGACATTCGTCGATGATCAAGCGATTTCCTTATACCTGTACTCTAGATGCAACCGTCTAAATCGATCAATTTCTTGCTTGGCATGCTTCAATTCCTTCCTCAATTGGTGTACGATTGAGGCATCCTTACACGAAAGTAAGTAAAGCAAGCCTTCTCCCGACCCCCCAAAGGATATTGGATTGAATTAAAAAAACATATATTTCTTCAACACATAAATATGGTTCGTCTGTAATTGACTCGGGGTCAATAGACGCAGGACAAGTTTTCTAAAAGGCCCAATACCCCATCGAGTATTAGGTCTTCCTAGGCTCATGCCTAAAATAAGGTTTTGGTTTTGCTCTATCCTAGGTGTCTAGAGTGGGTTTGAACCAGATTCCCAAGCAGACAGCTTGGGTTTGGAAATACGAACAGCCATCAGATGACTCACGTGCTAATAAACCATCGTATTTCCAACACTTTATTTAGAATTGAACAACAGGGGCCGGGACATTCACAAAACCCTAAAATAATTTAATAAATCAATGCAAGGTTATGCTATGAGATGCAATAATTAAATACCACAAAATCAAAACATATAAACACGTAAACAGTTAATCAAAAGACAAAATCAAACATTTGGTTAAAACCTAGTTAAATAGTTCCCAGCAGAGTCGCCATTTCTGTTTTGCAAAAATTTTAACTTTTGAGAGTCGCCACTTAATTTTGAAAAGGAATTAAGAAACATTTATAAGATACTTTAAATGATTCAAAACAAAAAAAAACGTTTAAGTTTTGAAGATTCTGAGTAAGCAATTTATATTAACGTTTTAGGAAGGTTTTTGGCACCTAAAAAGTCCGCTAACTTACGGTTATCCGGGCTGTTTGAAAACATCTTTAGACTAACTTCAAAAGATTGATTTTGAAAAGCCATTAATTTTAGAAAGAGATTTGGGTAAAACAGATTTGGACAACTTAGTAGGGACTTTTAACTAAATCTAAACAAATGAAAGGTAAATAAACACATAAAAAGGGAAAGGAAGGAGGAAGTAAAAGACTTAGGCCATTGAGCCCAAATCAACGAAACCTGTACTAATCTAGTTGGGCTTTCGATCCATTTTTCACCTGTCCTAATCAATGTTTGCGAGCCATTCGACCCAAAATTCGCTCCACCTGTATTAAATTTACAACTTTGGCTTCGAGGCCCAAATGAATGAAGAAATAGATAAAAAAAAAATGGGCCAATTAAATAAAAGTAAAAGACAACAATAATAATAAATAATATGAGACTTTTAAGTCTCTTAGCTACTTAGGGGTTTGGGCTGTAGGTGACAAAAGAGTTTTAAAATGAGGTGTAGGTGACACAGGTCTTAATTATTAGGTGGAGGTTACAGTTACTTTATTATGGACTAAGAAAGTTGGAGAAGTTTTAAAATAACCCATAAGTTTTTAAATTTATACTTTGATCCAAATATTAGCCTATATAATGGAAAACAGAGGAAAAAGTGTCTTTCTCTCTATTCTCACCCATTGTTATTTTCTCTCTCTTAGCGATTTTTGTTGTTCATTATTGTTGCTGCTTCATTCATCATCTTCTGCTTTATTATCATCATCTTCTACTTCATTATCATCTTCATCTTACTTTTGTTGACCATTTGTTGTTGTTGTTGTTACCGCTACTGTTGCTATTTGACCAATTTCTTAGGTCAAATTTTGTTTCAAACATCACTTTCCACTTTGGCATTACTTCATAGGAGACGTTGGTAAATCAAATTATGATTTTTAGTTGAATTTGTCATCTGGGTAACTGCTATTGTGTTGTTATTTTCCAACAATAGATAGAACTCAATCATGAATCCAACATAAGATCCATCTGTTTAAACAGATAAATCATCTGTTGTGACAAATGAGACATCTATTTCAACGAAAGACTGATATGTTGGATTCATGTTTAAACAGATGGGTCATCTGTTGCAACATTTGACACATCTGTTGTAACATATTAGTTACCTGTTGCAACAAAACCTGAACACAATTCTAATATCTATTGCAACATATTACTAACCTATTGAAACAGGTAAGTCATCTATCGCAACAGGTTAATTATTTATTGCAACTGTCACTCATCTATTGAAATCAGCTTCAAAGATGATTTAGTACTGTAATATCAATCCCAACAGGCGCTTTATCTATTGCAATAGATATTCAGGAGCGTAACATAAATCCCAATAGATAAGAATCTGTTGTGACTGATCACTTACCTGTTGCAACAGATAACACATCTGTTAGGATTCATTCTCGCACTATGAAATCACTATCAACTTTTTTTAACAAATGACTTTATTTAAGTACCACTAATGGAGGGATCAATAATAATAAGGGTGGATTGTCATGGTCAATGGGTCGAGAAGAGCAATCGATATGTATGGTATTGGAAAAAGGGTGAAATGCTAGAGACGATAGCTATGACAGTCCAAAGTGATGTTTCGTATGATGATTTTGTGAACTTAATCATCAATTTTTGTGGACTGAATTGTCAATTGGAAGAATTCACCATCAGCTACATGCACAGCTACTTTAAAAAGCAGAGGGTACTGTCTTTCAAGATAACCGATCAAGTTCGGTTGCGTGCTTATCTAAATAATTCAACCAGGCCGGTGTTAAGGGTGTACATGGTTAAAAAGATGAAAGAGAATGAGAACTAGAACATAGAAGAAGAAGAAAAAAAAAAGACTTCTTTGATGATAGGTTGAATGATCTAGACATGAATATTCCAGATGATGATCAAACACCTACGCCCGTTGATGCGACTAATACGATGTGCAGTTCTTCTCAATCGACACAGTCTAGAAATCTTCAAGACGATGGTACCGGCTTTTTTATTGTAATGTCATTCAAGGACAAGAATGAGCTATCCAACACTTTGTTTATTTCTTTCTTGAAAAAAGATTTTAGAATAAAGAAGGTGATTAATTTGAGTAGTGTCTTTTGCTTTAAATGTGCTAATTCGAACTGCAAGTGGTGGTTGAGAGCGGTGAAGTATGGAAGTTCTGACAGATTCGTCATTCATAAACAAGAAAAGCATCACACATATGGTTTGGAGCACATCTCGGGCCAAAATCCTCACGCCACGGCAAAGGTCCTCAGTGAATATTTCAGGAGTAGTTTCCCCGATGGCAAAGGCCCTTCAACAAGGCTTATGTCCAATCAACTCCTTACGGATTTAGATGTCCTGGTTAGTTATTGGAAGGTATATAAGGCCATGGGGATTGCTAAGGACCTGGTTAGGGGGGTACTCGAGCATGGGTATGAAGTCTTGGATGCATACCGTTACATGATTGAGTCCACAAAATCCCGGAAGTAAGACGGTATTGTATCTGAATGAAAACAGAAAGTTCAAGTACTTTTTTGTATCCTATGGTGCTTGGATTCAAGGTTTTCGACATTTGAGAAAAGGCATAGCCTTCGACGATACCTTCTTGAGGAGAAGGTATAATGGAGTTATGCTAGCGGTGGTGGCACAGGATGCAGAGAATCACATCTTTCCTATTGCTTTTTGTGTAGCGAACAAGGAATGTGATGCCTCTTATGGATTTTTTTTGAACAACTGCAATGCTGCGTCGAAGATACCGAAGAGTTATGTTTTGTATTAGATAGTCATCCAAGTATTCCAAAGATGGGTTCACTTTTCTTCACTTCAGCTTACTTTGGTTGTTGTATCAGACATCTTGGAGATAACATTCGAAACAACTATCACAATCAAAGGGTCGTCACCTTTTTTTATAGAGAAGCTAAAGATATAGTAGAGAGGAGTTTTTAGACCATTTCAATCAAATAGCAGATATGAATCCAAGGTAGCAGAAAAAAGGCGTGTCCAGTTCAAGTGCCCAGAAAAAAGAACCCGATCTGTTCTCAAAATCGAAAAGAAAATATCAACGAACACCAATTTGGGTAATAGGTTATTCTCTCATAAAATAGCAAATTACAAATTTCGTATCACCGGTCATGGTGATGCTACCACGGTCGATCTTCAAACAAGATCTTGTACGTGTAGAGTTTTTGACTTGGACAAAATACCTTGTCCACATGCTATGGCAGCGCTTTGAGCTCAATACGGTCATAGATATGGACCTGAAGTTTATGAGCACTCCTCTCAATATTATTTGGTGAAAAATATGAAATGTCATATAGTAGACATATTACTCCGGTGCCTCCCGAAGAATCTTGAGTTGTTCTAGTAGAGCTTATGGGGAGATTAATACCTCCTTTATATATTGACCCGAGCACTATCAAATCGGAAAGAAAGTCATATAAGAGGAGGCGTGGAGTTGGAGAATCATTTTCATCAAGAAGAAACAAGTGCTCCATATGTAAGTGCGCTGGCCACAAAAGAACTGCATGCCCGAATCATAATCCACCATGATTGTTGTAATTGCAGAAACTTGTGTTGTTGTTTGTTTGTTTGTTGTGGACTTTTATATATTTAACTCATTATTGTGAACCTAATGTTATCATTTATTATATAAAAAATATCTTTTTTTTTTAAATAACGTGTGCATATAAAAAGAGGCAAAACATAAACTAAATAATACAACAGACCACAATTATTCTCAACAGTTGTACAAACAACTGGAATATTTTCCTCCAACAGATGACAAATCTATCGAAACAGATGGATAATCTATTGATAGATGATCAATCGGTTCCAACACATGGTCCATCTGTTGAAAGAACTCAAAAGCCAAAATTGCAAGTGCTACTGGATTCAACATTGCCTCCAACCGTCGACATGCTAACATGTATCAGATTAGAAGAAACAGACAGAATAAAAATTAAATAAGAATTAAAATGACAAAGTCTGACTAAAAGTAAATTTTTTATTAAACGGAAAATAAAATACATTAGGTATAGATCCGATATAGAAAAATTAAAATACATACGCTAAAATAAAAAACACATTCTAATTATTATCATCATCATCATCATTAATAACAGCCGGCCAATCAACTCGCACCAGCAGGGCTCTCATCAGCCTCTGCATCTCTCTAAACATCGTCGCTCTCACAGCGACCAACTCGCTCTACAGGTCATTAACCTTCCTCTGAAGTTCCCGCACGATGTCACGTAGAATATCAATGTTCGGAAAAGGATCAGCCATATCTAGAACACGCATGAATTGACAAATATAAAGAAAAAAATTCAAAATATAATACAACGTATACGACCAACTGGTAAATTTACACCAGAAAAAAACTTACCTCAACAAGAAAGGAATATGCTCTTTGAAGAGAAGTGGTTGAAGATGTCATACGAAAAAAAATGCAAGAAATAAATAGAGTTGAATGAAAATTAAGAAGGGACCATTTATAGAGGATTGAATCTGGACGTGTCAGGCCAAAAGGCAGGACTGTTCAGCTCCATTGTATTAATTACATTCAAACTGGTGGCATTTTATTTTTTGTGAAAAGTCGTGACTTTTTATTTTACATTAATTACTTCTCACCTTTACATACCAATTTGAGACTCGATAAAAGCCATTATTACTGAGTTGTTGCAACAAATGGATTGAATGTGCAATAGATGGTCTGTAAAAATAAATTTACCATTTGTTGCAATAGATGGTTTGTATATGCAACAGATAAGACATTTCATGCGGCTTATGTATTATCTGTTGCGACATATGGACAGCATGTTAGAGGAGATGTTTTGTTATCTTCTAACAGCTGATTCATCAGTTTCAACAGATGGAGTATTTGGTTCATTGGCAATTTTGATTCATCTGTTCTCCGTATTTCCATAAAAAGAGTAACATATTGTCAATGTTGTTCAGCAGTAGCTTCTTCTACATCCACTTGGAAAACCAAAATTGGTCAATGCTAATCACGGAGATACAACAAAACAGAAAAGGATAACTCATCTCTTCTAGCAAATCAAACAAGTCTTTCTCCCATTTTAAATTGACCCAAACAGATTATATTTCTATTGCAACAATGAATCAACTGTTGGGATAAATTTCTACATAAGGAAGACCCTGTATGATAATTTCCAACGAATGAACCATCTGGTGCAATATATGAATTATATGTTGCAGCAGATAGGTCGATGTTAGTACAAATAAAAGGGGTATGAAGAGCTGTTTGATTTGCTAAAACAGACAAGACATGTTGCACCAGATACTTTATCTGGTGCAACAAGTTAGTCAACTGTTGCAACAGATGTATATATCTATTTGATAATTTTTAGCAGATGTGCCATCTGTTGAAACAGATATGTGTCTATTTGTTTTGTCAGTTCGAAGACATATATATTCACCTTCTTCAGCTCATGCTGCTCTTCTTTGGACATTGTACATTTTCTAGTACAACACACAGATAGAGGAGTTGCAATTTCGCTTTTTTGGATGCTTGATAATGCCCTGAAAATCACTCTCCTTCTCCTCTTAGCCCTAATCTCTAATGGAGCGGATGGAAATAAAATCCTCTTTGTTGGAATGAGACCCTTCTTAGATGTCAATTCCTTTATAAAAGCAGTTATTGCATTAATAGGATTAATTACTACATCATGTTTCGCCTTGCAATCTTGACATTTGCATGCAAAACATTCACTGAGAGAGGCAAAATCTGTATAACCAGTATAATCATACATATAATGGTTTGCTTTAAATACTGTAAGAGAAGCATCATTAGCACCAACAATAGCACCACTACCACCACCAACGGCTCCATCACCACTAAGACCATCAACAACAACAAGCCCACCTTCCAAAATTATTTTTTTTATAATGGTTGTCGCTCTAAATAATTTTATTTTTATTCTATCGATGACCTTAGGGTCTGATAAAGTTTGCACAGACCGTAAAGTAAGAAAAAATGGCATCTTCAACTCCTGATTGATCGAAACTAGTGACGGATACATAATCTAACATAAATCATTACATATATTAGAATGATGATTAGATCATTCAAAAAAATCATTAATTAAAAGAAAAAATTAATTATAATTATACTTACTGCATCCATCGGAGGGGTTGAAGAGATCAAGAAATTTTGCATTTTTATCAGTTTTGGCTGACAACCATCTCAAGATTCTTGGACAGGAAACTTTTTTCTGGTAGTTCACTTGTTGTCTCAAATAAGGAATGGCTTCAAACGCCTAAGCCTATAAAATAACGCCAATAAATCAAAACCATTATTGAGTGAAAAAAATGAATGATATCATAATAGAAGAAAGAAACATTTACCATGAAAGCCCATGGGAAGCCATATAAGTTGACTATCTTTGGCGCTAACGGAGTCAACAAATATTTGACAGTTATTTTAAAGCTTCCATACCCCCAAGGATAGTTATTAAATGCCTCAAGATCCTCGGAGAGCTTTATTAAGCCGAGGCTTATGTTGTTAACATCTCTCGCCCAAAGAACATTATGTACAAACCAAACCAAGCACAATGACTGTTTATGCTTCTTTGAAAGTCCTTTACCTTTCAACGCTTATATCAAATTTTATTTTTGAAGCTTGGACCAATAATGGACACCAGGTCATCATGATCACACGACTTGCCTTTGCCTTTTTTAGGTATGCGAGGTGCTTTTTTGGGTTAGAATAGGTATAACTTGAGAAGGAGGACAACATTTTAGTCTAGTAACTATGGCAAACTCCTTCCAACCAAAACAAATAGGTATGCCACAGTAATTTATCCACACCTCATCCATCTTATCTTTGTTTTTATCATAAACCTACGCTTGACAAGTTCATATACCATTTTCATTTGAAAACGACCATTGTTGTCCTCCGGCAAATCAAGATATTTTCCAAAGCAGCTGTCCCTGAAATAAGCATCCAATTTTTGTTTTCAGAGTATTTTTATGAAGGCGTCGAAAGATTTTTCCATGGCAGACTTAACCACGAAATCACTTGTTAAATCTGTGGCACTATCGTACTGCATTCTCATAGGATAATGATCAATGCTGAAGGCTTTGACCAACTCTTTGGTGGAAGGGTTATTAGAATTTGCACCATCTCTTTTGAAATATTCCTCCTCCCCGTGTTCATCAGATTCTGCTCCCGATTGAGATAATGTTTGTAAAGCAAGCTCATAGAGTAGTGGATATAGCCTAGCTGCTTCACTTTTTCCTTTACTTGGACTTGATTTGGTTTTTGTTCTTTTGGGAACCATATTATCTAAAATTAACAGGAACATAAAAAATATATTATAGTTGATTAATGCATCATTAAAAAAGAATAACAGTAAATCAAACAAGCAAAACAGTAAAATAACAGTTGCAATAGATCACCAATCTGTTGCACCAGGTAGTATATTTGTTGCAGCATATAACCAAATTATTACAGCGGATGAGTAATCTGTTGCAACAATATAAAATATATCACCCATCTTTTAAGATAGATGAATGGTTTGTACAATAGATCACATATTATTATGATATATGAGTGATATATTGGGACAGTTAAATAACCTGTTACAACGGATGAGTAATCTATTTCGACAATACAAAATAAATCACTTATTTGTTGAGAAAAATGAATGGCCTGTGCAGCAGATCACATATCTGTCATAAAATCATCTGTTGTAACATATGAGTGATCTGTTGGAATAGTTAAATAACCTGTAGCAACGGCTGAGTAATCTATTGCAATAATATAAAATATATCACTCATCTGTTGAAAAAGATAAATAATCTATGCAACAGATCACACATCTGTTGTGACATCTGTTTCAACATATAAGTGATCTGTTAGAACAGTTAAATAATTCATAGTAATGGCTGAGTAATCTGTTGCGACAATACAAAACATAAAACTCATTTGTTGAGAAAGCTGAATAATTTGTGCAACAGATCACACATCTATTGCAATATATGAGTGATCTGTCAGAGCAGTTAACTAACCTGTAGCAACGAGTGAGTAATCCATTGCAACAATACAAAATATATCACTCATTTGTTGAGACAGATGAATGGTCTGTGCAACGGGTCATATATTTGTTGCAACACATGAGTTATCTGTTGGAACAGTTATCAAAGGTCAATATTATTTAAATTTCTTCCAACATAGGGTCGTCTATCATGGCAGATGAATGGTCAGTTGGAAAAATCAAATCTTGGACATTTTCTGTTGGAAGAGTTGATAAGATTTTATCCAACAGGAGGTTCATCTATTTTATCAGATCATTAATTTGATGGTTTTTCCATTGCACTAGATGGTTAATTAGTTGCATCAAATTTTTTATTTGATGCTTAATCTGTTGCATCAGATAGTTAATCCAATAGGAGGTTAATCTATTGCATCAGATCATTAGTCTGATGGTTCTTCCATTGCACCAGATGGTTAATTAGTTGCATTAGACTTTTTATCTGATGCTTAATCTGTTGCAACATATGGTAAACCTGTTGTATCAGATAGTTAATCTGTTGCATCAGATGATTAATCTATTGTATCAAAATTGTAATCTGATGGTTCCTCTGGTGCATTAGATGGTTGATCTGTTGCATCATATGATAAAATCTATTATATCAGATGGTTAATATGTTACACCAGATGGGTAATCCGTCAGAAGAAACCAAAACAGTAGCACTATTTTGTTCAACAAAAAAATAGCAATTTCAGCATTTTTACCAAGAACAGAACAAATCAACCTAAATTGTTGTTTGTTTTTATAAACACAAATAATAAAAATCAAACTTCAAAAAAATGTAAAAAACAACAAAATATCATAATTCACTTCGAAAAGAGAAGAGAAGAAATACCAAAAATTAGGATTTTATTCAGACCTCATTTCAAATTAATGCAACAAATATTGAAATTGTTAAACAATACTATAAGAGAAGTTAGCTCAAGTTCCTCGTTTTCTTCAAAACTAAAAAGGCCATAAATTTTTACCTGTGAAAAAATAAAAGGAACGAGGAAGAATTCGAAGTTGTTGTGGCCAGAGAGTAAGGTTGTCACGTCGATTGAAGGTTGAAGTCGAAAAAAAACTTGAAGCCCAACTATTTATAGTCAGATGTTGAAGTTGCCGAGGATTGAAATGAGAAATTTGCAAAATAGTTAGTTGGGAGAGAGTTGAGAGAAGCTGTCGAGAGAGGGATGAGAGATAGGTTGATTTGAATTGAAGAGGGGAACTCGAAGCTCAACTATTTATCACCGGAGGTAGAATTCGTCAGGGGTTAAAGGGAGAAATTTTGTAAGATGTTGGTTTGGAGAGAGTTGACAGAAGTTGTCGAGAGAGAGGAGAGAGCGGTTGATTTAGATTGAAGAGGGGTGTGGGTTGGGTTGATTTGTATTTTTAAAAAGATTAGAAAGTTTTAAAAATATTAATCAAGTCCACAATTAACGTGATCAAGTTTCCTAATGATGTTTGACCCTATCTGTTGGTCAATGTCACCAATCCTTCATTCAAGACTTAAAAGAAACCTTTCCTTCAATTTTCTATAGCTACTTTGCCAATGGGTTTCAGCCCGTATTCTTTTTCTTCCATCTTCTTGTATCCATGTGCTACGTAACCAGCTCTGAATTTCTTTTTGGGCTTGACCTGATAGATGTGGTGGGCCTCGATGGCCCATTAAGAGATGCAAAGGGAAAGAGCCTATTTAGGCTCCGAAACAAGTGTACATGCAAAGAAAGAAGAATGAAGGAAATTAATACATGATTAACCCAAAAGAAAGGGAAAACAAAAGGGAATAACTTTTATTCATCTTGACAGTTATTGACCTAGAAATAGCTATAAGGATTTTCCTGAAGTTTTAAAGATCAAGGCTTTTGTAATTCCTTAATATGATGGTAACTCTACTGATTTTGTCATTACACGAAACCTTTATTTAGATAACCAATCAAAATCAAGGCAATTAGCTACTAGAGAACAAAGAAACATTTCAATTTTAACACAAAATAACCATTCAAATTAGCTACAACAAAGCAAATGGGTAGAATACATTTATTAAAATTAGGGCAGAATCTGCAACTATGCCCGAACATGCCAATTCCAAAATTGCACCTACGGTGATCTAAAAATAGATGAGTCGAGAAGGACAATAAAACTACTAGGAAAGCAACATGCCAATTCGGAAAAGACTATCTACATGAGCATCAGCTAAGTTAATACGAACAACTATTAAGCGGCCAGTACAAATATCCCTTGGTCTATAATGATTATCAAAAAATGAAAACGAACGTAGCCATTCTCCAAAACACGGTCTTGCAAGACTTCAAGAGTTTTAGACCCTGAAATTGTTATCTAAATGGGGGAAGAAAATGATGCAAACCAGGTTCAAGAAAAATCTGCAAGCTATATGGATTTTTCAACATCAAAGACAGACAAATCAAAGACAGCCAACGATTATCGGGGATTCATAGGGAGAGTTCTTATCACGATAACGAATGGAAAAAGAAAGTAGAAAATTCCCACTTAACAAAAGAAATTTAGGAACAGACCAAAGAAAAACAAAGCATAGCCAAGGAAAAGAAAACAGGATGCTATTTTATTATTAAACATGAGAACAAAACAGGATGCTATTTTCTTGATTATGCTCCTACAAAGATTCTAACTTTGGGCTTATGAACAAAAATTAGACAACGTCAAACCAGCATGAGGTCGCAGATTTTAATGAAAAAGCCAAAACAAACATAGATGAAACCATGAACCAAGAAATTAGACACTTAAGAAAAAATTATCACTACCATATTACAGACCTCACCTTCATCATTCAAACTCATGGCATTTCGATCCCCTACAGCGAATAATCACAACATCACCATAATTATAATCATAAAAAAACCTCTGCAACAGAACTCACTTTCATCATTTGAAAAGACCACACAGCCTTTACAACAGACCTCACTTTCATCATTCAAACAACCACAACCCACAGAGAAAAGGGACGAAGAAGAAATATACTGATAAAATCAAAGGGGGAAAGGTATATTTACCTTTCTTAGGGCAGCAAAACAGGACTCGAACTTTGACGGAATCTCGATTACCATTGGAGGACCTTTCCATGACTCCGAAAGCTCCAACTAGTCGTCGACCTCTCTTAAACAAAAAAATTTGTACTACAAAACTATTTTTCCCTTTTCAAAAGTTTTTCGAACCTCTCAGATTTTTTTTCTCAAAGCAATTTTTCCCTCCAACCCCCCACAGCTCGATAGTCAGCTCTTTTTTATATGAGAGAATTGAGGGTTCTCCCCTTCAGTTTTGAACGGGGGGATTAGGGTATTTAGGGGGCAATCCAGGGATTTCTCAGGGGAGATCTTTTTGAAAATAATTTGGATTTTTGGGATCAACAAAATTTTGCTCAACCTTGTCCTGATTTTGGACTTTTCTCTCAAAATTTGAAATGAGTGAGCCAATAGAAATTGGGAAAAGAGCCATATTCTCTAAAAACCAATAATATTCATACGAGTATGTACGAATCCATACCCTTTCTCCCAAATTTGCATATTTTGTACGTTGGGAAAGCCAACTCACCCATTTCTAGAGCCTTTTGGCCATTTCTTGAAGAAATCTTTGTGGAGGGGGCACGCGACGATCGTAAAGATTGAAAAGGGGAAAAATACAATCGGGTTAAAGGTCGGGTCGACTCAAATAAAGTTGGGGTTTGGTTCGGTTTGAAATTGCTGTGCTGATATCGTTATCGTGTTGCTGTTGTTGATATTGGCGTTGGGTCGTCGGGTCGATATAAGTCGGTGTTGGATCGAAGTTAACGACATTAGGGCGCTGTTTTTGGAGTTGTACGTTGGTTTTTGCATTGCTGGTTTTATTTGGAGTAGTATATTGTTGCTGTATGTACGCTAGTTGTTTAGCTGTTGATACAAATAAGGGAATATGAGTTGTGGGCTGGACTGGGTCATTTGTTGTTGTTGGGCCGGTTGGGCAGTGTTGGCCTGCTGATGTTGTTGGTGAATTGGGCTGGAATTGGGTTGAATTGAATGGGTTATAATATTTTTAAGAATTTAGAGGTTATACCCACAATTAAAAATTTAGGATTTAGCTAAAATTAATTAATATTTTAATCCAATTGAAAATTAGATTGGTCTATTGCATTGCAAATATGACCAATTTGATTTCAATTAGGATCAAATTTAATAATTTAATTAAATTGAATTGAATTTCGATATGAATTAACACCTTGTTTAATCCCAGGGTTCTTGATTTGATAAAATCAAGCATATATTTATTCAAATAAATTATTTTCAAGAATCAATTACATTTAAGCCAAGATTTTATTCATTTGAATTTATTTTCAAGATAAGCCTTGATTAAAATATGATATTTTTGTGAAAATAAATATTTAAGTAACAAAATTATATGAACTCGTATATTTGAATACGATAATATATAATTTTCTCTTAAAATGAAAAAATTTCCCAGATAAATACTTTGAAAAACCTTTTTATTCAAATAAAATAAATATTGTAATTTTATTCAAAAATTGAAGAAACTTGAGATTACACTTAGTTGTGAAGGGCAAAAATTAGGTGTCAACAATAATCATGTGGTAAATTAAGAGTTTTGAAGATTGTTTCGTAAAGCATGCTATTTATTTATTTTGATGAAAATATATGCATTGTGTCGAACCCTCTTCGTGGTAATCAAATTTTAACCCCTTATGTATATATATATATAGTTTTGAATGTCTAATTGAGAGCATGAATAATGAATTCCCTCTCTTGTTGCGAATTAAAATGTATATTTGCATTGTGAGTGATGTTGCATGCATGAATTAAGATTTGAAAGTAAGTTTCTCAACATTATGGTGTTTGACATGGTTTATGATATGATGAGAGGGAGTTTTCTTGCTAATACTACACTCTTGCATTAAAAGAGAAGAATTGCATGTAATTAAATAAATTGACATGACCACCACATGTTTAAGTTTTGCAAAGAAAGAGGATAATTGCATAAGTTTCCTTGAGACTTCAAAATGATGACTCTCTTATGATGTTACAAAAATCTTGGGTGGTCATGTTCATATTTCAAATAAGATGGGTTGTGACTTTGATATGATATTGACTTGCAAGTCAGGGGATGACGATACCCGGTGACGATATGTCCTTAATAGAATAAGTATTGATTATTGTGAAAATATGAAGCATGGTTTTGAAGAACCAAAAGTTGGGCTTAAGAGAGCTAACTGGTTACCCGAAGTAGGCATTTGAGTGTAAGAAATTATCATTGGAAATCATAGTTGCCGATACGAGTATTATCCTAAAGGGGGATAATATGGACGTCATGTCAGGATGATGCCACGGTATACTTGTAAGGGGCTGTACCAACTTATTAAAACTCCAATTCTTGCATCACACTTGGATTGGAGGTTTGGCCGCTGAGTTAAGGACGGATTCCATATAGCCCATAGAATTACAGATTGTAGGGTGTACCGATTAGCTTAGAAGAATAACAGGGTGTTGAGTCATGATTTGAAAGAAAGCATTTGAAATTCTAAATTATGCCCATTTGTTTTACTTATCTTATATGTAATGTTTTACAAAATGCTCTTATCTACGTTGCAAAATAAAAGATGTTATTTTGAATTGTTTCACATACCAGTACAATTGTATTGACCCCTATATTTCAGTATCCGAGGCTCAGTCCCAGGGTCCCGCTAAGCAGTAGATTGGTGTGTATGAGATTTGCATTTAATAAGCCTCCCCTATTTCAGAAGGTCGGGTTTTTAAGACATTGTTTTTCATTCTGATTCATGGTCTAACTGGGGGCCTTGTCCCAGATTTACTTTTAGACAGATATTGATTCTTGTACTTGTTAGAGATTTCGCAGACTGGTGTCAGATGTTTTGAATGTTAAGAGTTTCCTTTCGTATTGTTCAGTTGAATTATGAAATTGACTATGTTTCCGTATGTTAAAACATCCGCATTTCTTTATATTGTTTGAACATTGTGCATGATGGCCAGAAAAAAAGGGTGCTCAGGCCTTCATAGTTTGAGATGCTCGCCGCGGCCAGGGTCTCGGCTCGGGTCGTGACATGTGCATCCCCATACATCAGCCAACTATAAATTTCTTATTGGTATATATCTTTGTTTGACATGCAATTTAAGAAGTCAATATCTGTGCAGGTGGATGACAGCAACGATAATTGATTTCATTGTCAATGCTACAGCTGTATCGGTAAGTTTTAGCTACCTTTGCTCTTGATCTCACTGATATTTGAATATTTCTTTAGTCTGTAGCTATATAAGGAAGTCCAACGTTTGTGAAATACGATAATGTATGGCTAGGGCATGCAGTAACGTGCCATACACTTGTATAATCCTGTGTCAAAATCATTAATTAGGATTTTTCATGTGATTTTTTTCAGGTTTGGGTTCCATATAAGGAATCTGTACGAAATTATTTAGTTATTTCAAAATAATTTACATTTAAAGTGTATTGAAAAAGCTATGTCTTTAAATGTATTCTAGAAGTCATCAAGAGATATACTTGAGAAGGCTTACTCTAGAAGCTATCAAGAGATATACTTGAGAAGGCTTACTCTAGAAGCCATTAAAAGATATATTTGAGAAGGCTTACTTTGGAAGTCATCAAGAGGTGTACTTGAGAAGCTAAGTCTTACCTATAAATAGTCCTTCAATCCTTGCTGCAATCTTTAACTTTTAAGAAAAAACATTAAAAAGTTTCTCTTTAGTTTCTCTGCTTAATAATTTAGTCATTATAGTTTAACTTGCTAGTATTTGTATTAATAATTTTGTTGATTCCTGTATCCTCTAATTAATTAGGGAAGTACTTGTTTAATCCTGGGGAAACATTTCACACTACTGAAATAGTTTCTTAGGACAGTGTCTAGCATGACTCAAGCATAATCAATATATCACTTAAAATAATATCTTAATAATATTTATTTGATATTCAGCATTATTAACTGTTATTATTCCTGCTCCCCAACAATCTAATAAACTATGGCAAGTAATTCTACTCCTGGTACTTCTGCTACCAAAGCAACTCCTAATGTTCCTGTTCCAGTTGTTCTACCATGTGCAAAGCCATTTCCTGATGTTTCAAATATTGAAATATTCGCTAATGAAAACTTTAAAAGGTAGAAAGAACGAATTTTTTCACTACTTGATGTTCATGGTGTTGCATATACTTTGGCACAAACACAACCTGGTGCAGACGTTGATAGCAAAATTTTGGAGTCATGGCAATGCGTCAATAAGGTATGTCGCCATACTATTTGCAAATAATTTCTAATGAATTGTTTGATGTGTATTGCAATTGCAAAGAACCAAAAGTCATCTTGGAAGCTTTAATCAAGAAGTTTACAGCTGAAGATGTAACCAAACAAAAGTTTGTGGTTGGAAAATTTTACAATTGGCAAATGAATGATGTGAAAGAAAGAAAAATTCAAATAAATGAATATCAAAAACTGCTAGAAGATTTGAAGGCCGAGGACATCTCTTTACCAGATAAATTTTTTGCTGAGGTGTTGATTGAAAAATTAGCCGAATCATGGAATAACTATAAAAATAACTTGAAACATAAGTAGACAAATTTTACTATTGAGGAAATAATAACTCATATTCTAATTGAAGATACCATCAAAAAGGAGTCATACAAAGCTAAGCAGGTTGAGCTCAACGCAAATTTAGTACAAGGTCAACACAGCAACAACAGAAGGTATGGTAATAAGTCTCAAGTTTACAAGCCTAATAATCCCAATTTTAAGAAAAGAAAAGGCACTTGTTTTACTTATGGAAAATCAGGTCATTATGCCGCTCAACATAGGTACAGAATGAGAAATAACAAAGAAATGAGAAATCCTCCTAAATCTAATTTATCTAAAGGAGATGAAATAATTGCAGCTGTTATTTCTAAAGTAAATATGGTGGCACATTTAAAAGAATGGGCGGTAGACTCTAGAGCTACTCGACACATTTGTACAAATTAAGAAGCATTTGCCTTTTATATATTAATAGGAGATGACAGTGAAGTAGTCTACCTTGGAGACTCAAGAACTGCTAAAGTCTTGGGCAAGGGTAAAGTACTCCTAAAACACACTTCGGAAAAAACTTTAGCCCTAATGGATGTGCTACATGTTCCTACAATGCGAGCTAACCTGATTTCTGTGGCTTTGCTGGATAAAGCTGGAATGAAAGTGTCTGTTGAATCTAATAAGATTATTTTGATAAAAAATAATGTATTTGTGGGAAAAGACTATTGTAACCATGGACTTTATGTACTTAATATTATCAATAATAATGTATCAGTTTCTGCTTATATGATTGAGTCTATTTCTTTATGGCATGCTAGATTAGGACATGTTAATATCAAATATATAAAGAATATGCAATCACTTGATTTAATATCTGGTTTGGATGTAAGTTATTTCGATAAATATGAAATATGTGCTGAAGTTAAAATTACTAAAAAAATTATGTTTTTCAGTTGATAGAGAAACTGAATTGTTATCTTTGATTCACACTGATTTGGGTGATTTAAAACAAACTATGACTAAAGGTGGTAAAAGATATTTTGTGACCTATATTGATGATTTCTCTAGATTTAGTAAGTTGTATTTGCTTAGAAATAAAGATAATGCATTTGATGCTTTTGTGTCTTATAAATCTAAAGTTGAAAATCAACTTAGTAGAAAAATCAAGAGAACTAGATCTGATAGAGGTGGAGAATATGTATCTTTAACTGTTTTTTGTGAAAAAGAAGGTATTATTCATGAAGTAACTCCACCTTATTCTCCTGAGTCTAATGGTGTAGCTAAAGAAAAAATATGACACTGAAAGAAATGATGAATTCTATGTTAATTAGCTCTAATGCACCCTGATAATTTATGGGGTGAAGCTATTTTATCTGCGTGTCATTTACAAAATAGAATTCCTCATAAAAGAAATGGCAAAACCCCTTATGAATTATGGAAAAGTTATAAGCCTAATTTGAAATATTTAAATGTGTGGGATTGCCTTGCTAAAGTTCTTCTTCCTGAACCTAAAAAGAGGAAAATAGGTTCTAAAACTATCAATTGCATGCTTATTGGATATGCTGAACATAGTGTTGCCTACACATTTTAAGTGATGTACTTGATATTAATACTATAATTGAGACAAAGAATGTTGAATTCTTTGAACATATTTTTTCACTATGTGATAAAATCTCTCATCCACCTGTTGAAATAGAAAATGAATCGACCTCTAATATTGAGGAACTGAGAAGGAGTAAAAAGCCTAGAAAAGAATATTTCTCTTATGGAAATGATTTTCAAACTTTTCTTATTGATAATGAACCATCAAATTATTTTGAAGTTGTATCTTCATCTGATGCTAAATTTTGGAAAGAGGCAATAAAAATTGACCTTGATTCAATTATGAAAAATAATACATGGATTTTAACTGATTTACCTCCTGGTGCAAAACCAATAGGTTGTAATGGATTTTTAAAAAGAAACTTAATCCGGATGTATCTTTAGATAAATATAAAGCTCGATTAGTAGCTAAAGGGTTTTCTCAAAAGAAAAATATTGATTATTTTGATAGTTTTACACCAGTAACAAGAATTGTTTCAATTCGAATATTAATCACTTTAGCATCAATTCATAAGTTGTTTATCCATCAAATGGATGTAAAAACATCTTTCTTAAATGGCGATTTAGAAGAAGAAATTTATATGGTTCAACCTGAAGGATGTATAACTTCTGGATAAGAAAATAAAGTTTGTAAATTAATTAAATCTCTTTATGGACTTAAACAAGATCCTAAACAGTGGCATGAGAAATTTGATCAAGTCTTAATAAAAGAAGGTTTTTCTTCTGTTGAGGTGGATAAATGTGTTTATACAAAAATGGTAGACAATGATTATGTGATAATTTGTTTATATTTTGGTGACATGCTTATATTTGGTACATGTTTAAATTTTGTGGAACGTACCAAATTATTTTTGTCTACTAACTTTGATATGAAAGATCTGGGTGAAGTGAGTATGATATTGGGAATTAAAGTTATAAGGAGTGAAGAAGGTATAATGTTGTCACAAGAACATTATGTTGAAAGACTTCTTAAGAAGCTTGAATGTTGGAAGGTAACTCCTGTAGCAACTCCTTATGATGCTAATTATAAATTTAAAAAGAATAAAAGCGAGCCAGTAGCTCAGTTTAAGTATGCACAGATCATTGGGAGTCTAATGCATTTAATGAATTTTACTAGGCTTGATATAGCTCATGCCGTATGTAGACTAAGTAGATATACTCATAATTCCAATAATGAGCATTGGTCTGCATTAATGCGATTGATGAAATATTTGAAAGGAACTATGCATTATGGTATCTCGTATATTGAATTTCCTTCAACTTTAGAAGGGTATTGTGATGCAAATTGGATCTCTGATTAAAATGAGACAAAATCCACTAGTGGTTATGTATTCACCCTTGGTGGTGGTGCAGTATCATGGAGATCAGCTAAGCAGATCATTAATAATTTTGTTGATTCCTGTATCCTCTAATTAATTAGGGAAGTGCTTGTTTAATTCTGGGAAAACCACACTGCTAAATAGTTTCTTAGAACAGTGCCTAGCACGACTCAAGTATAATCAATATATCACTTAAAATAATATCTTAATAATATTTATTTGATATTTAGTATTATTAACTGTTATTATTGTTGTTCTCCAACAGAATCAAGTTGGCTAAGTGCAGCTATTTTGATAATACTATTGATTTTGCGTGGCAGGTACATCTTTGATGTTGTATGCATTCTAATATAATGCATATAAATGGCATCCGTTTGCAGTTAGCTTCATCGATATGTCATTTCATTCATTGCTCCCCCTAAAACTAATTTCACTCTTTGACCACGTTCATCTGATATGTTGCAACACCTTGTTTTTGGACTATAACTGTATCTAACTCATGCTTTATGTTGATTTTCTCAGCACCATCACATGTGCCTATATTGCTCTTCAACTTTTCCGCCTCTCATCTCAAGATTCTATCTACCTTGTTCTTTTCAGCAACAGCAACAGGCAAGTTTGTGCACCATCTGTTTAGGCGTGTTCTCCTCGTTATTACTCAAATTTTATGTGTTCATTCCTGTGAAAAAACAACTTAAGAAGATATTGTATCCTGTTGATTCTGCAGTTGCAACGACAATGCTTGTGCTAGTGAAAGTTAAATACCTAATTAAAAAGTTTCTTTTATTGGTATAAGTGACTAAACAATCTCAAGAATGGTAGTAGAATGGAATTCTATAAATGGAGTTTTTTTCGGTTTCTTCTAACTGGTTATATGGGCTACATTTTTTGCTCTTTCTGCATAAAGGAGAATTGAAGAGAATTTGATGTAACTGGTAAAGCTGTTATGTGATCGGGAGGTCACAGATGTAAAGTAAGGCTGTAAATAGACATTTGTGATTCGAACCTTCTCCGGACCCTGCATATAGTGGGAGTTTTAGTGCATCGGGCTGCCCTTTTTCTGCATGAAGTAGACCTTTTATTAAACCTGTAGCGAAATTAACGTAACAACGTGCTTAGTTGGTCAAAATTATAAACTGCCTTTTTTCATTTATCCCTGCATTTTACTATATTTGTTCGATCTAATACTGTATTAATTTTTCACTGCTTCTTAATTAACAATTCTGTACAGTGTACACATTACAATGCATTTTATTTTGTTTTTGTAATTTCTAGCATTATTTTATTTTAGACTAACCTTGTGTTGTAATTGTTGTTATTAGGGAGGAAAAAGAGGGCATGAAGGAACCTCTTACACAGAAAACATGGGCGCAATAAAAAATGGACAATTTGTAGTGATTTATTTGTGGAAGTTTTAAGAAATTCCACTAAAACCAATCTAAATTTAAAAATCAATCTAATTAATAACCCACTCCTCCCACGTACAAGCACCCAGATCCCACCTCTTTTCCCCTCATTCCTCCCTTCGTCCTCATCTCTTTTTTTAATTTTTTTTCTTTGGGTGCCTACACATGGAGGATGAGCACCTCATCTATTTGTTCAATTTAATTTTTTTTTTATGTGATTTTGATAATTATTTTATCTTTTGCAGGTTCAATAAGGCGAGATAGATGTTAAATAATTTTGTGAACATAAAGGTAATTCTTTGTTATTTGGGTTTGAGAATCCACACTAGAATTTGAAATTTATAATTTTATTCCTTTTTATTATTTAATCCATAGGCATACTTTGTAAGTTGTTAAACTTAATTCATTGTACTTTTACATATTTTAGAATTTATTTGAATTCTTACAACAACATAAAATTATTCATACTCGGTCATTAACTGAGTTTAGGTAAGCTTCAATTCTATTGTTGATTAGTTAAGTATCCTATAATAAATTTATTCTTAATTGATTTAACTATTACAAATTAAATTAAAGGGCATTATTAGAGAGTAGATTGTGTTCAATATTGGTATAATTTAGAAATAAAGTCAAGGAGGAGAGTCCAATTTATAAATTAGAAGAAGTGAAAAATACTTGAATCAACATACTAAAATAAAATGAGCAGCATTATATAATTTTGAAAGACGTAAGCTTAAGTAATATTTATATTTTTTCTTTTCAAATATCTATGTTCTTGTTACAATATTATCAACCAGTCGATATTTGCCATTTTTTGTGGATAGATGCAATTTCCTATCATTTTTTGTGAACATTATATAATTTTCAATTACTATTTAGTGTTTGACCATTATTAAAGTATTTTTTTTTAAACCTATGATCTTATATATATATATATATTTGTCAAATGCAATGTTATGTATGAACTTCTGTTTGAGATGAATGTTGTATTTTTTTTTTTATCAAGATGTACACAAATATATGTACATTAATATATGTTTATCTAATCATTTATAAAATTTTCATTGTTTCAATCGAATGCAGATATTGAGCCCACTTCATCATAAACAAAGGGTTAAGTGACTACAAGTCTACAACTCAAATCACCAAAGAAATGCTTAGATTTTAATGTTTATTTGATGTGGAACTATGTAGATTCTTAAGAATTTAAAATTGTAATATTCAAGTTATTATACACGAGTTCGTATTACATCAATTCAACATGAATTTAGACTTGTGAAGCTTAATAATATGACTTTGTTTGATGAAATTTAATTTATGTTAAATGTATTAGTTAGTAAAATGATTGATTCCTTTTATTTTGAAAATTTGATGTAAATCAAATTTCATATTTTTTTATCTGAAAAAATGATGCTTAGTGACAGTCGTAAGCCTTCATAAATTAGAAGTAATATACAAATATTGATCTCATATCACGACAGTTATAAACTCACACTAATCTATTTTTTAAACTATTGAGAAGATTCTAAATCGTCACAAATTAATATTAAAAATCTCCACAAATTTAAAAGTCATATTGTGGCAGGTGTCGTGGAGGTTTATTAAAACTGCCACAAATATATTAAAACTGCTGCAAATATGCTCATGGCAAGGATAACTATGACATTTTTTAAAATCGCCACAATTCAATTTATGGGTGTCATAAACTGCTGTAAATTGATAAAATAACCCCATAAATTGAGGGTTTTTTTTTTTTTTTTTAGTGGCGGGGCTCAACTGATGAGCAAGAAGCTTTATGATTGATTTGGTTTGATTTGATCACTGGACTCTTTTTTTTTCCTTCCATTAAAGATTAAGTCAACAAAATAATATTCCCATCTACATATGTTTGTGTAAAAGAAGCAAAATGTTTCCTGTGATAACAGTGTCACTGTCGTTTCTGGACTTAAATTTTGTTACTCCTATATGTATCTCAAGCAGAATGTATATCCCCATGCATTACAAAGGTTCTGTCATCATTTTATTTATATATCATATACCTAGAACATCTTGAACATAATAAAAAGAGTTGATAGTTCAAACCCCCACGTGCTTTAATATAGTAAACAACTTGGTCAAACTGATGAAGTAGCTTTGTCAAGAAAGATACAACGAGAAAAATCAAAGCTGCTGTTTTCATTATGACTATAAATAAGAAGAAAAGCACTGATAGTAACGGTCAAGAAAGATCAACTAGAAAGATCGAAATTATTGTTTTTCATTACAAATAAATTTTGAGTTGAGACGAAGAGAGAGTACACAGAAAAATGGGATCATCATCATCATTAGCAACTGCATTAAAGAGTCTGTTCGTCGTATTGGGATGTTTGGTTATAGGCAGCATCATCTACACTCTCCTCACTGATGGTTTCCCTTCCTTCAAAGAACTCAACCCGTCTGTATTTTTATTCTCTCTTTCTCGCTTATCGATAGTATGTTTAGTTAGGCTTATAAAATCAGCTTATTTTAGATACTGCTTTTGTTGGTAGTGCTTTTCAGAAAAGTAGTTTTGATAAAAACAGTTTGCTTTTGACAAATAAACTTAAGAAAACACTTTTAAGCAATAATTTGTGTTTGACCAAGTTTCTGAAAGTGTTTAAAGTGTATTTTCTCAAAAATATTTTTAGAAAAAATTACTTTTTTAGATTATGAATTTTTTATTTTTTTTAACTCCTCTAAAGACTTGCTTTCGTAAAAAAAAAAAAAAAAACATGGTCAAACACCTTATTTTTAAAAAACAAGCACTTCTAGAAAAGAAAAAATAAGCAATTATGGGGAAAAAAAAAAGTTTGGTCAAACAGAGTGTAACTCTCCTTTCAATTTCATCTTTTTTCGATCATTATTAATGCTTCTATTTGGATAACCTGGGAATGTTTATTAGTTCCAAATATTTTCGAATTATGGATACAAAACACCCTGTATAAAAGCCTTGACACATAGTGTAAGAAATGTATGGACATAAATTATTTCATTAAGGTCAAACTGAATATTTATTGTTAGATTAACTAAAAAAAATGAGTCATATGAATTGGGATAGAGGAAACATTTAAAAAAGGATCACTTTTATTTATTTAAGAATTAAGAGCATGTTTGGATAAATTTATTTTAGGTATTTTTAATTAAAAAATAGTTTTAAAGTATTATTTTAGGGCCTATTTGGTCATGAAAACTGTAAATATTTGAAAAATAATATTTTTTTGTCTTAAAGTAAAAAATGATACTCCATATGAAAATTAAATTGAAGTTGTGTTTGACTACGAATATAACTAGAGTAATCTTTAAATTTTTGCGGGTGATTTAAAGTGAAAAAAGTAAAAAATATTTTTTTGGCATTTTTTAAATTCCAAAATTTTCACAATCCAACTTTTTTTCAATTTTTTGGTTGATTTTCGAAATTTAATTCCAAAAAAATATTAATGGTCAAACACCTACGTAATATCTGATAAAATAAAAAAAATATTATTTTACTCTTAACTTGTAAGTCAAAATAACAAAAATAAATTAAAAGCACAAGCTACTAAAGTATATTATACTTATGGTTCTAAGCTATAAGTTTATTTGATAGTATTAGTTATGTGTAAGGAGTAAGGAGTAATATTCTTTCTCTTCTCTCACTATTCTTTATATATTTAGAACTCACTTTTTCTGTATGCTGTATTACTATGTTATACGTGAGCACTCCTGTTAAAGATGACTAACGACATAATTTTTTAGTTAATTGTGTCTTAAGGGCTCATTTGATAGGAGGACTAAGAGAGAACTAATTTCTGAATTAATTTTAGAATGAGTTTATCTTATTTTTTGGTTGGGATAAAATCACAGACTAACTTATTTCGGAATTGTAGTGTTATTTTATCTTACATAAAGGATGGAATAACAATCCTGAATTAACTAACCCCAGAATAACTTTTTCTCCAACCAAATGAGCCCTTATTGACGTATAGTAATGATGTTATTGTTTAGAAGATCAAATAATTATTTTTACTATAATTTTATCTAAAATCAGTGGGATAAATCTTGCAGGTGGATGGTGGTAAACCTGATAGATTTCTACGTCCATGTTTTTGTAATAGGGGTATGACATGATCAATTTAATGTTTCATATTTTGAAGTCAATTGCATTTTATTTGCTACTGTTTCACTACATTAAGGAGCACATGTTTGAATTTGATACACCTACCATGTTAGAAGTTAGAAATATCTATGGTAATATAGAAGTTAAAAGAGCATATTCACAGTGGTGCAGTAGTAGTATTAGGCTACAACAACATATTCGGTATAGTATCACGAGTGGAGTCTGGGGAGGATGGAACGTACGCAGACCTTGCTGCTACGTTTGTGAAGAAGAGGAATGTTTTTGATATACCCTCGTCTTTTTTAGAAATATGGTTTGAAAGAAATGCAAGAGTAAAAAGCTATGATAAAAATATTAAATAAAGAAAAGTACTCATAGAAAAATATTAGAGAGAGCCACTGATGAAGCTAGCCTTTAGACTCTAGTCGTGCCTACCTGAAACCTTTAGACTCTAGGGTCTGTCTCTAAAACCTTCAATTCATCTTAGATCCGCTGATGAGAACTGAAAATTTACACTTCAATAAGAATCTCAGACCTTTGTGCCAATACTAATATACTATAATAAAGTTATAAAAGTAGCATCCTTCAGTTTGCAATTTTTAGTTCTTAGCCTTAGGCTGAGATTTGATTTTCTGTTGCACCTCATAGGAGCCCAAGTGGTTGTGCAAATGATACTGTAGTATGTCATCCTACAGTTTAAGCAAAATATTGTTTAGGAAAATTCTCTAGTAGAACTATACGTTTCATCTCTCAATTTTGTCAACAATTTTTTGATTCCAATACATTGGCCAGAACAAATCGCATATTGTTATGTTTCTCTGCTTATCTCCGAAAGCAACACTCTCATGTTTTGGTGTGGTGTTATCGTATCAGTCGTGGGTTGTCTACAAGGAATCCAACTGGATTAATGCAATACTTTGGGTGGTCTTGCTAGTATGTTTAGGAAGGTATGTCACTCTTTTCCTTGTATATAAACAACTTTACCGGTGAATGGCATCAGAAGGTCATGCTATCATTGCCCTTCACAGTTTTGTCAGTTTGATACGGTATATTCAGTTCAGACATGGTGATAATCTTTTCTTTTATCCCATTCACAGCCTTGCTACATGTGTCTACATTGTGTTGCAATTGCTGAAGCTTTCAACTCAGGAATCTTTACAGGATCCTATTTACTTTGTCCTATTACGACGGCAGGAAAAGTGAGTAAATATTTGTGCAAAGTTTGTTTCTTCTTCATAGTTTCTGTTTTTCCCCCTCTCTCTCTCTCTCTCTTTACAAACCGGAGAAAAGAACAAGAGAGTTTCACTTGAGAAGTGATGTTATTAGTTCATATCTTTTTATGTATGCAAGTCCAATTGTTGGAGGATACTCATGATCTGAAACATCATGCACAAGTTTGGTATTTAGTCAGAGAATATGTGCAAGTGTAATAAATAATTGTTGTCAACAAGAGATAAGCCTTGTTTTTGCTTCAGATTCGTATCATGCCTATTTCTTCAAGCGGAGAAAGCATGCAGTGAAAATATCTAGAAAAATGCGGTTCTTAACATTTAAAGAAATGGAAGAACATCTTTTCACAGGTCAAGAGAATGGTGGCAACATAGGCTGTACTGCAGTTTGACATATTAAACTAAAACCTAATTCTTTTCAACTCTTAATTGTTCATATAATAATAGTGGTAAAGTCAACAACAACAACATCAGAGAAGGTAAAATGTGGTACATTGGCTTATCGAACTTTGGATTTTGGCTTGGACAAGACTCTGGTTTAAATGCTTCAGTCGCCATTTGAGAAAATGAAGTTTTCATTTATAGGAAAAAAACAGATCGGCCAACGAAATGCTGCATCCTCCATTTACACATGACAAATTACCAGTTGAATACTTTAAAAATGTTCCTGGTTTATATGTTAGATATATCTCCCATTTAGTTAGACGAGTTAGTTAAAAGGTAAGTGTGACTTTAATTCTCTTTGAAACGTTTAATCATTCTCATACTACATGGTACATTTGGAGTTCATTTCATTGGAAAAGCAACTAAAATACAAATATTCTTAAGAATAAAAGAATACAAGTATTCTTATCAGCATTATACTAAAGAGATACTTTTCGTTGAATTACTTTGTTCTTTATTCATGAGCATTGGCTTTGTCTATACCTATTATGCAATATGTAGCTTAACAAAAGAAAGTATTACGTATATCACTTTTTAAGTTCTTGTATATCAGTCATCCAACCTGTTTTTTGTTTTCTATTTATCCTTATTGTGGTTGTTCCTTTTTGTGCAAGATCTTGCGGTATTATTATGAGAGACAACTATTTGTGTTAATTTTCTTCCTGAAAATGACCTTAACTTACAATAATCTGATGAGATTTTGTGATTTAGGAATGAAACAGAACGACAGAGGAAGTGTTCTCTTTTAACTGCAAGAATTCTATCTCTTGCTTTGAGCAGTCTGATGCTAGGGATATTGATATACACTAGTGTAACTGATGGTTCTCCAGTTCGCAGAGATCTTTTCACTCCGTAAGTTATTTGTTTATTTATTCCTACTTTTAATCAGATACCATCAACCTTGATTGTAGTTTTTCCTGGTCAAATGGAAACTCGATCTGCTACAGATTTAGACAATAAGTATACTCAAAATGATTGTGCTCTCAAAATGTATAAAGTTTTTGGCTAATAATATTGCCTTACTCATTTTGCATGACCAAGGACTACTGATGATTTCGTACCTCATGCTAATCAAATCCTTAATTGTTCTCACCTTATGAATTTAAATATTAAAACATTTGACTAGATTGATCTATTGTGAGGTTTATAATTTTTTCCCCTCATAACATGCTACTACCTTCTGTGTGGCATATGTCAGATAATACAATATCTGTAATATATGGAATTTCAGACTCTATAATAGGAAAATATGTGCTTCGTTGATACTAAATTTCAATCAGAATTTTTGTATTAATTATCCTCTTTTTGATTTCCTAAGTCTAACCGATGAAATACTTTTGAAATGAGCTCTTTCTTTCACTAGGATTCACTATGTACGGGGAATTCTTAGGGCGTAACATTCAACAAAACAGTATCAACATTTCCTATCTCGCATCTCTAGAAAATTGATTTCTTCTTTGTCCAAAGCACTGCGATCTAACTTGTTTGCAAATTTGTTTTGAAAGTTTTCTGTTGAAAGCAAAACTTCATGAGTTTGTGATGAAGTGATACATGCATGTGCATCCCATGCATCAGTTGAGTATAAACTTGCGTTTGGTATAAATCTTTGTTTGACATGCCATTTATGAAGTCAGTATCTGTGCAGGTGGATGATAGTAGAAATAATTGCATTCTTTGTCAATGCTATAGCTCTTTCGGTAAGTTTTTCATTGTTTAGCTACTTTTGCTCTTAATCTCATAGTTATTTGAAGATTTCTTCTGTCTGTAACTTGATAAAGAAGTCCAAAATTTGTGAAATAATATACTATGTATAACTAATGCATGCGGTAACATGCCATACACTTGTATAATTCTCTGTGTCAAAATCATTGGTTAGGATTTTTCATGTGATTTTTTTTCAGGTCTGGGTTGCTTATAAGGAATCAAGTTGGCTTAGTGTAGCTATTTTGACAATACTAATAAATTTGTCTGGCGGGTACGTCTATTAGAGTTGTATTTATCCTAACATAATGCATAAATTGTATCAGTTTGCAGTTAGCTTCATCTATATGTCATCTTATTTGTTGCTCTATATGGGATGAGAGCAAAATATGAAGTCCCATTTATATCCAGTGGAATGAAGAGTTCATATGTATGTGTTTGCATGCCTTTATAAAAGATTCTCAGTGAGAAGCAATTTTCTGGTCCCTCTAAAACTAATGACACATTTTATCTACATTCATCTGATATGCTGCAACAACTTGTTTTTGGACTATAATCTGATGGTTTGTGTTGATTTCCTCAGCACCACTACATGTGCCTATATTGCTGTTCAGCTTTTCCGTCTCTCATCTGAAGATCCCGTCTACCTTGTTCTTTTCAGCAACCGCAACAGGCAAGTTTGTGCACCATCTGTTTAAGCACATTCTTCTCATTATGACCACGATTTTGTGTGTGTATCCTTGTGAAAAAGCAAATTAAGAAGGTATTATATCCTGTTGATTCTGCTGGTGCAACTTGCAACAATAATGCTTGTAATACTGCTTTGTAGAAAAGAAAAATATCTCCCTGATATACTTGTTCTAGTCAAGGTTAATACCATATTGAAAAACAATCTCAAGACTGGTAAGAGTGGAATTCTAGAATATGGAGCTCTTCATTTTTTTCTACATGAATATATGGACTACATTTCATGCTCTTTCTGCATGAAAGAGACGTGAAGGGGAGCCTTGACGTAACCGGTAAAATTATTGTCATGTGACCGGAAAGTCACGGGTTCAAACTGTGGAAACAACCTCTTGCAGAAATGCAAAGTAAGACAGCGTACAATCGACCCTTGTGGTCCGCCATTTTTCCGGATTCCGCACGTAGCGGGAGCTTTTACTGCATCAGGCTGCTCTTTTTTGGCATGGAGATCAATCTTTGTTAAACCTGTAGCTAAATTAACATAACAATGTGCTTAGTAGGTCAAATAATAGACTGCATTTTACTATAGTTGTTCGATCCAATGTGAATGCTTCATTGTTTCCTAATTAACAATACTGTACAGTGTAAATTATTTTATAATTTCTAATATTATTTTATTTTGGACTCATCTTGTGTTGTAATTGTTATTATTAGGGAGAAAAAGAGGGAATGAAGGAACCTCTTACACAGAGAACATGGGAGGGTGTCAACTGAGCAAGAAGCTTCATGGTTGATTTAGTTCTGATTTGATCATTAGATTCTTTTTCTTTTTTTTACATTAATAAATAAGTCGACAAAGTAAAGTTCCAATTTGCATATGTTTGTGTAAAAGAACCAAAATGTTTCCTGTGATAATAATGTTGCTTTATCTGGATTAAGTTTTGTTACTCCTCTATCTTAAGCACAATGTAATCCCCTGCATAAAAGTTATGTCATGTTGTATATTTCATACGCATAGAACATATTTAACACAATAAAAAAAGTTAATATTTCAAACCTCCTCAATTATTCACTATTTGTTAATTTAATATTTAAGGGTATTGTTGTTATTTTCTGAATTATAATATGTTCTATCGAGAAAATCTCAACATTGCCAAGTGACATAGAGAGTGGTCTGACTTACTTTGTGAGAGGTTAAAAAATAGTCCCAAAATAACATTTCTGTTTTATTTTACATTCATTTTTGAATTAATTATTCTTGTTTTATTTTTTCTTTATTTTGATAGACTTATAGGGTGTTTGAATGAGTTTTTTTTTAAGCTACTTATAAGTCAAAAGTAGGTAATAATCAACGTTTGACTGTTGTTGACTGTTATTTGTACTTTTTAAGTCTAAAATAAAGTGATTAAAAACATTTTTTGACTTTGTTAAACACATTCAAAAATAAAAAACAGTAGCCAATCCAAATATCCTATCTATAATCTATAATCTATATCTATAACTAATATCTATATCTATAATCTATAATTTATATCTATATCTATAATCTATAATCTATAATATATAATATATAATATATTAAAAGTATGAAAGGCTTTAGAAATATTATTTGAACTTTTTTGGCTTCAATAAAACACTCCACTTTAGATAAAATCGTTTTTTCACTATTTATTTTTTATATTTAAAGTTCACATTTGCTATAAATTAAGATACTTAATTTTTCCTTATTTGACTATATCACAATTCCTAAAATTTAGAATTTAAAAATAAATTAAAAATTTACCATATTCTTCATACCATTTTATCATATTCTGTTAGGATTTTTGCCCTGATTTTCTTACTATATTTAAGTTTTACTTTTTCTTAGAAGGAAAATAAAAGTTACCATAATTATTTTTACTTTTTCTGAAAGAAAAAAATATAATTCTTTTCCATATTTGGCTAACCTCTTTCTTTAAAGAAAGGTTTTGGACATCTATAAATAGATTAGTTTTATGTTTTTAATATTAGGTTTTATATGTAGGTCAATTGGTCGAATCACATAATAAAATTATGTTTTTAGTATTGTTTTTCGTTGTCATCTTATTTATCGTCTCATAATTTGCAACTAATAGCTTCCGCATGACACCTTCTCGATTTCGAACCCAATAAGTGGTATCAGAGTCCACAGTTCAATAAATCGATGGTCCAATTGTTGAACAAAGTTGCAATCAATTTGATGATAATGAAGATATATGTCCAAAAGCTACATGTGGAGAGAATTGTCAATCATATTTTCAACAATCCTGTTGTCACATATTTGAAAATAAAACTCACTTTTAACCCTGTAAAAGGGCTCCAATATTTTTAACCCGAAAAGGGCTAATATATTTTTAAACCCCAAAAGCTCCATTTTTAAACATGTCAAACATCAGTGATATATGAAGAATATATATGAAGGATGAAGATCATGTACAAGAAGAAGGAGGATCAAGAATATTTTGAAGAAAACCAAGCCAAAAAGGGGAGATTTGCTAGGGTTTATGCTCTGATTTTCTTACTACATTTAAGTTTTACTTTTTCTTAGAAGGAAAATAAAAGTTACCATAATTACTTTTACTTTTTCTGAAAGAAAAAATATAATTCTTTTTATATTTGGCTAACCTCTTTCTTGGAGGAAAGGTTTTGGACATCTATAAATAGCATCCACAATGTAGTCTTTTAAGATTTTCATTTACGGGGAGATTTTCTCTCTTATTAGTTTTATGTTTTTAATATTAGGTTTTATATGTAGGCCAATTGGTCAAATCACAAAATAAAATTATGTTTTTAGTATTGTTTTTCGTTGTCATCTTATTTATCGTCTCATAGTTTGCAACTAATAGCTTCCGCATGACGCCCTCTCGATTTCGAACCCAACATATTCTTCATACCTACGCCAATTGATTCCAAGTTGAAGAAAATTAAGTGCAAGTTTTTCAAGTATTTTAATTTTTTACAAATTTATCTTTTATTATTTTTTTTCTCAAGTAAAACTAATAGATAAAGACAAATATATATTTAATATTATATTCCCCCAAAAGTTACATTTGTATGAATATTTTCAAACGTATCTTTATATGGAAATTTTCAAATTATCTTTTATATTGGAAGTCCTCTTATTAGGAGTTCCGAACAAATTAATAGGAGAAGTATTAAGTTAATTTAGTGTTGCAGGTGTTTTGAGAAAAGGAGAAAATGGATTTAAAAAATAGGGCGAGCGACATAAATCTCGACAGTTTAGAGTTTAATTACAAAAATTTCAATATTTTACATAATTACTGAAAATTTTAATTTTAGGTCTTTTGAGATACATAATTATCTTTCGATACATCCAGCGAAGATACACTTTTTCTTTGTAAAATACATAATTAGCTCCCGGCATATTATTTTTTTTGATTTGTCTGTCGTGATACATAATACATCTCACAAAAATATATTTTTTTCGTATAAAATACATAATTAACTCCCGATCCAATTTTTTAAATTTTGAATCTGTCGAGATACATAATTAACTCCCCGATACATTCAACGAAGATACATAATTAGTTGAAATTTTTGTAATTACTTTGTAAGGGTGGAGATTTGTGTAAATATGGTAAGTTAAGTGTATATTTATGTTATTTTTCCTAAAAACTAATGTCTAGATTGACGAAGAAATAAACAGCTTACTACGATTTATAAGTTTTTCTAATGTGTTCTTGATAGTTGATTCTACCTTTCTAATAATTTTTTATATTTTTTTAAGTTGAAAATTTATTGTCGAAAAGTTGGTTGACAAGCATGTTGTAGCTGAATGAAGTAGCCGAAAAAAATTAAAGGTTATCTCATCCTTTTTAATTTTCTTTGTTTAATTTTTTTGGTCGATTCACCTTTACGTACGTTGTGATAAATCTGAAGGTGGGACGGCAAAACTTAAAATTGATATCTTTTCATTGTTCTCTCTCTTAGTTGATTGGTATTTTATCCGCTAATATAAAGTCATCTGATTTTATTTTTGATTCATGTCATTTGATGTTTGTTATTGGGGAGCGAAGAAATAAAGGTTTTGATTGTTATTGGGGAGCGAAGAAATAAAGGTTTTGATTCATGTCATTAAATATAATATGTTAATTGTTTCCCCGATTTATTAATTTTTTTATTTTATAATTGCGCTTGTTAAAGTATATTTTCTGAAGCGAATTAATAAGCAAAGGAAGTAGAGACAATAAGGTTCTGCAACTGCAAGTAGTTGAGATAATTTGAAAAAATACCTACTTTGAAAATTTAAAAAAAATAATATAACTTTAAGTCGTTAATCTTTTGAAAAAAGTTCTAATATGCATAACATTTAAAATTTATCATTAAGAAATTAATTTTATTTCAAGTATTTTGCGACAAACGTGCAATACACGTTCATACAAACTAGTTAGTTAAAAGGATCCAACTCAAATTTATTTTAAATGAGTCTTAATATTCAAAAAATTTAATTAGGTTTATCATTATTGAGTAAATTTTTTTTCTAATTTGCAATTACGTTTACTATTACTAGTATTAATTATTTTAGAAATATGAGTTTTTAACTAAATTTGTTATAAAAGATATTGGATATGATGACAAAGAAAAAAGAAATCAATAAATTTAGAAAAGTCGAGAAAAAAATCATATAAAATGTTATGATATTGATGTATATCCGTTGTAGTGAATGTCTATCAAGATTCAATTAATGTCTATCAGGATTTGATCTATCTGTCTTTTAGTGTGAAACTAGGAGCAAAATTCCCCTATAAATTGAAGAGTTTCCTTCATTGTAAATATCCTAAAGAGAAATAACAATTACTCTCTCTTCTTTCTCTACTCTTCTTCTTTATTCTTTATTGTTTTATAACACGTTATCAGCACGAGACTATACCGTCTAAAATTTAAAGGCTAAGGTATTATTTTTCTTCCCTTTTTATATGTCTAACAATCTTACGAAGTGTGAATTCATTGTCCTTCAAAGTTCGGGCAAAAACTATATTCCATGGGTACTGGATGCTGAAATCCACCTAGATGCTATGGGTCTTGAGATGCCATAAAGAAAAAAATACAACATCTAGTCAAAATCATGCTAAGGCTATGATTTTCTTGCGTCATCATCTTGACGAAATTTTAAAAATTGAATATCTTACTACTAAGGATCCACTCGTATTGTGGAATAACCTAAAAGAAAGGTTTGACCACTTAAAGATAGTCATCCTCCCAAAACCACGATATAAATGGATGCATCTGAGGTTTCAAGACTATAAGTCTGTTCATGAGTACAATTTTGTCATGTTCAAAATTTTTTCTCAATTGAAATTATGTGGAGAGATAGTCAATGATGACGATATGATGGAAAAGATGTTCTCCACTTTTCATGCCTTGAATGTGCTTTTACAGCAGCAATATCGAGAGAAAAGTTTCAAAAAGTATACTGAATTGAGTTCTCATCTTCTCATGGCTGAACAAAATAATGATTTATTGATGAAAAATTACGAAAACTGTTCTACTAGATCTGCACCATTCCCTGAGGTGAATGATGTGCATGCTCACCATGCTAGGCGTGAAAAAGGTCGCGGTCCTGGACGTGGTCGTGGTCGTGATGACTAAGAAAGAAACTTTGTTCCTGGTGTTAATAATTCATCGAACAAAAGGAGAAAAGATAAGAAACGTGAAGCAATTACTTATTTTCGATGTGGTGGAAAAGGACATTATTCACGTGACTGTCGTTCTCTCAAGTATTTAGTTGACTTTTATCAAGTATCACTAAAGAAGAAAGAGAGAAATCCCGAGGCTAACTTTCTCTCTGAAAATGATGTTGACATCACATGCTTGGATGTAACAGACTTTTTCGAGCACCCTGAAGGAAAGATTGATCATTTGATTGGTGATGGTTTCGTAAACATGGAAGAATGAATGATTTTTAATTTATTTATTTTTTTGTTAATAAAAGTTAGTGAATAAAAAATCATGTAAAAGTAATTGTTTGCATGAATTAGTTTTTTATTAATTTAATTATATTATTATTATTTATTATTAAATTGAACTGAATTTCAATTTTGCCATTATTTTCTGAAAAAAAGAATGAAAAAAAGAACATACGTGCAAGGAACAGATCAAATCTTATATGTGTGGAGATGCAAGGGATTGAACCCTTTACCTTTTGTATGCAATGCAAGAACTCCACAATACCACATGTGTCCATTTCTAATAATATAATAATATTATTATATTCTTTATGAAATATAATATAATACTTGTGCAGTTTTTGTCCTTGTGTTGTTGTCTTCGTCCGCCATGTCCCACGTGACCACCAACTACTTTGTTTACCCTTCAACAATGTACAGTTTGGATAATGTAACTTGCTTAATTAATGTGACCAAGGTTAAATATAACTTGCTTAATTAATGTGTTGTCCAATGATATAGCTCCAACTTTGACAAAAGCGTATATGATCACCAACTTTATTTAATTGCTTAGTAAAGGGTGATTAACAATTTCTTATAGTATAAGTTTTCACTTTGTACAAAGATTTAATATATATTTTATTTAGTCTATGTCATTTTATTTGAAGATATGAATAATTTTCAAAGTAAGTTGTCCAATTGTGAAGATATTTGTTTGATTGATTCTGGCGCTACACATACGATATTCAAAGATGAGAAATATTTCTCTTATCTAAACATGAGCAAGATTAATGTTACTATAATTTCTGGTAGTGCTAATTTGATTGAAAGCTTTGGAAAAGTCATTATAATCTTGGCCAAGGGAAATAAACTCATCATTAGTAATGTTATGTTCTGGGGATAGAGTTCGGAATGAGACCATCCGGGAGAAGGTTGGTGTGACTCCAGTGGAGTGCAAGATGCGGGAAGCCCGATTGAGATGGTTCGGACACGTGAAGAGAAGGGGCATGGATGCCCCGGTCCGTAGGTGTGAGAGCCTAGCGTTGGATGGTTTTAGGCGGGGTAGGGGTAGGCCGAAGAAGTACTGGGGTGAGGTGATTAGGCAGGACATGGAGCAGTTACAGCTCACCGAGGACATGACCTTAGATAGGAAGGTCTGGAGGACGCGAATTAGGGCAGAGGACTAGGGCCAGTTTGAGTCGCTAGTGTAGGGAATTACTTGGTGGGGGTTTTTTCTTGTTAGGAGTCCGTGTTCCATGTTTTATTATAAATCTATGTGCTTTCCTCTGTTTTATATTACTTATGGGTGCCGTATTTATGTTATGTAATCTTGTGCTGTGCTTTACTATGTGTTTGTGTGGTATCTCGTGTCTTGAGCCGGGGGTCTATCGGAAACAGTCTTTCTACTTCTTCAGAGGTAGAGGTATGGACTGCGTACATCTTACCCCCCCCAGACCCCACTAGGTGGGAATACACTGGGTTTGTTGTTGTTGTTGTATTAGTAATGTTATGTTCTCTCTCAAGTCTCAGAGAAACTTGATGAGTTTTAAAGATATCCGTGAAAATAGTTATCATATCAAGACAATTGATGAGATGAATCTTGAATATCTTAGTATCACCAAGAATATCTCTGGCCAAACATGTGTTATAGAAAAGTTCCTTGCTTTGTCTTTTGGCCTGTATTGGACAAAGATTTGTGCAATTAAGCACATTTTATAGTAAAACGAAAGTTTACTAATTCCAATACTTTCGTACTTCGGCATGATCGTATGGACATCCTGGATCTATAATGATGAGATGAATCATAGAAAATTCAAATGTGCATTCATTAAAGAACTTGAACGTTATTTCGAATGGTGAATTTTCATGCAATGCTTGTTATCAAGGCAAGCTGACTGTGAGGTCATCGCCAACAAAAGTTGGGATTGAATCCCCTGTATTCTTGAAACGCATACATGGGGATATTTGTGGACCCATTCACCAACCCAGCGGGTTGTTTAGATACTTCATGGTCCTAATAGATGTTTCTTCTAGATGGTCTCATGTGTGCCTTTTGTTATCTCACAACTTGGCATTTGCAAAATTGTTGGCACAAATAATATGATTATGGGCACAGTTTCCCGATAATCAAATTAAGTTTATTCGCCTTGATAATGCTGGAGAATTTTCATCCCAAGCATTTAATGACTATTGCTTATCGATTGGAATAAAAGTGGAACATCTTGTACCCCATGTTCACACTCAAAATGGCCTTGCTGAGTCATTAATTAAACGTCTGCAGTTGATAGCAAGACCATTGCTTATGAAAACTAAGTTGCCTACTTCTGTTTGGGGTCATGCAATTTTGCATGCTGCCACGCTTGTTCTTCTTAGACCGATAAATTATCATAAATTTTCTCAGTTGCAATTGGTTTTGGGTCAAGATCCTAATATATCTGATTTGAGAATTTTTGGGTGCGGTGTATATGTGCCTATAGCACCACCAAACCGCACCAAGATGAGCCCCCAAAAAAGGTTAGGAATTTCTGTTGGGGTTAAATCACCCTCCGTTATTCGCTATCTTGAACCATTAACGGGAGATATGTTCACTACTCGATTTGCAGATTATCGATTTGATGAGATAGTTTTTTCAAAATTAGAGAGAGAAAATAGTAACATCAAAAGAGAAATTTTATAAAAAAACCATCACTATCTTATCTTGATCCACGTGCTTCTCTTTGTGAGCAAGAAGTACAAAAGATTGTTCATCTGCAGAAAATTGCAAATCAAATGTCAAACGCATTTACTGATTTAAAAAGGATCACCAAATCACATATTCCTGCAGAGAATGTCCCAATTCGAATTGATGTCCCTAAAGGACCATCCACTAGTGTCATAGCTAATGACTCTAAAGCACACTTGAAGCGGGTAGACCACTAGGTTCTAAGGATCGAAATACTAGAAAAAGAAAAAAATGGTCAAGATGACACTACGAAAGATCCTCATATGAAAGTTCAAAATTTGAGCAATATTGATATTCCTGAAGGAATTAATAAACCTGAGACTCAAGAAAATGAGGAACTATTCATAAATTCAAGTGATGTTGGAACTAATTTGAATCGATCTAAAATAGTAGTGGATTATGTCTTTACATATAATGTTGCAACAAAAATCATGCAAGATAGTGAGGATCTTGAACCTCGATCTGTCACAGAATGTCGACAAAGAAATGACTAACCAAAATGGCAAGAAACAATTCAATCTAAATTGAATTCACTTGTCAAACGTGAAGTTTTTGGACTTATAGCTCAAACACCTAATAGTGTTAAGCCTGTTGGCTATAAATGGGTCTTTGTGGGAAAAAATGAGAAAAATAAAATACAAAGGTATAAGGCGCACCTTGTTGCACAAGGATTTTCACAACGGCCTGGTGTCGATTATGACGAGACATATTCACCATTTATGGATGCAATAACATTGCGTTATCTTATTAGTTTCACTGTCCATAAGAGACTTGAAATGCATTTGATGGATGTGGTAACAGCCTATCTATATGGATCACTTGATAATGAGATACACATGAAAATTTCTGAAGAATTTAAAATGTCGAAAGCATATAGTTCAAAACCTCGAGAAATGTATTCTATTAGATTGCAAAGATCATTGTATGGTTTGAAGCAATCTGGACGTATCTGGTATAACCATCTTAGTGAATATTTATCTAATAAAAGTTATACGAATGATGAAATTTGCCCATGTGTTTTTATAAAGAAAACAACGCCAGAGTTTGTTATACTTGTTGTCTATGTCGATGACATAATCTTTATTGGAACTCCAATAGATCTCCAAAAGGCAATTGATTATCTAAAAAAAGAATTTGAGATGAAAAATCTCGAAAAGATAAAATTATGCCTCGATTTGCAAATTGAGTATTTGACAAACGGTATATTTGTCCATTAATCTGCCTACAAAGAAAAGGTGTTGAAAAGATTCTATATGGATGGAGCGCATTCATTAAGTACTCTGATGGTTTTTCGATCACTTGATGTGAATAAGGATCCATTCCGACCTCAAGAAAAGAATGAGGAACTCCTTGGTCCTGAAATACCATATCTTAGTGCAATTGGTGCACTAATGTATCTTGCAAATACTACAAGGCCTGATATAGCATTTTCAGTTAATTTGTTATCAAGGTATAGTTCTTCTCCTACTAGAAGACATTGGAATGGGATCAAACACATATTACAGTAACTAAAAAGGGACTACCGATATGAGCTTATTTTATTCTAAAGATTGCAGTCCCAATCTTGTTGGTTATGCTGATGCTGAGTACTTATCTAACCCGCATAAAGCTTGATCTCAAACAGGCTATGTGTTCATATGTGGAGGTACTGTCATATCTTGGAGATCAACAAAACAGTCTATCGCAACCACTTCATTGAATCATGCTGAGATTATGGCTATTCATGAAGAAAGCTGAGAGTGTGTGTGGTTGAGGTCTACAATACATATTATTCAAGAAAAATATGGTTTGAAATGTGACAAAGTACCCAGGATTTTATATGAAGATAATGCAGCATGCATAACACAACTTAAGGGAGGATTCATAAAAGGAGATAGAACGAAACACATTTCGCCAAAGTTCTTCTATACATATGAGCTAAAAAAGAATGGTGATATTAACGTACAACAGATTCGTTCAAGTGATAATGTAGCTGATTTATTCACCAAGTCTTTTCCAACTGCAACTTTCAAGAAGATGGTGCACAAGATCAGAATGTAAAGGTTCAAGGATGTTCTTATTAGGGGGAGCTAATATACGTTGTACTCTTTTTTCCTTACGAGGTTTTGTATCACTAGGTTTTCCTTGTAAGGTTTTTAATGAGGCAACCTATATGCGTATTATTAGAGGTTCAAGGGGGAGTGTTATGATAGTGATGTATATCAGTTGTAGTGAATGTCTATCAAGATCTAGTTGATGTCTATCAGGATTTGATGTATTTTTTGTGTGTGTGAAACTAGGAGCAAATTTTTCCTATAAATAGAAGGGTTTTCCTTCATTATAAATCACTCCTCAAGAGAAATAACAATTACTTTCTCTTCTCCCTCTACTCTTCTTCTTTATTCTTTGTTGTTTTATAAAATAAAATAATTGTTTGCACTTTAAACCAATTTTTGCTTTTCTTTTTTCTCTTAATTTTTTAGCGTTACTGTTATTTTAGTAGAGACGTTAATATGTGCCAGGCCTGTTGGATTGACCCGGCCCAGTTTGTAATTTGATAAGTTTGGATTACAAATTTTATAGTCCGTTTATGAATCGGGCTTTTTAGCTTGACCTAATAAACCCGTTAGCCCATGAGACTTGAGCAATATGGGTTGGGCTGACCCGTGAGCCAAATAAAAATAATTAAAAAATAAAATTGAGTATTAAGAAAAAAAAAAGAGTCCAGACTCAAAGTTTATTTGGACGATCATAGATATTTAAATATTAGTTATGTTTATAAAATATATAAATAGTTAAAATACAAAATACTAAGCTTTTCAAGGAGTCAAATATGTTTGATGAAGATAACGTGGCGATGTTGAACACACCATAAATGCTATGAGATTTCTTTTTTGGAGGAGTTCATTTTTACTTTTAAAGTACTAAATATTGACATTTCTTTGTGCTTTATTGTGATCAATTAAAACAAAATTAGGTTAATATTTCTATTTAGCTAGCTAGTTATAGTATTACTCATTAACTCTGTTGTTTATTTTTCAACATTTCTAATTGGTTTGAATTTGGTATCAAAACTTATTTAATTTCAAAAATTATTAGAATTTTTTTTTATAAATTTGAGATTTGATTAACAAGTAGTAACTTCATGTAATATTATATTGTAAATATTTATGTAATTAACATTTTAAAATTAAATTAAAATTATGAAAATAATACATTTTAAAAGTAGGCTGACCCGTGAAGGCCCGCAGCCCAAGTGTGATGATTTGAACTTATTATATTTTGGCCTATCATGTTGATGGGCTAGCCCGACCTAGCCTGTCAAACTCTAAAGCCTGTGTAGGCTAGCCCAGATAGGCTAAGTCGACCGGTATTGACAACTCTATATTTTAGACTTATATTTTTCAATTGAGTTCATTGATATGATAAAATGTGTGTAGTCAAAGTTGAAATGTTTAATTGATAGTTGAGATCAAGTTAAGGTGTGGCATTTATAAATTTGTATGAAAGTGACTACTTCGGTTTCAAAATATTTGTCAAAATTTTATTTTTGAGAATCAAATAATACAAACTTTGACCAATATTTTAATATGTATTTTTTATTGTATTGATATCGAAAAAAATATAATTTATAATATTTTTTTATATTTTTTGAATATGTAAATTCTAATTTTAAAATCTCAAACAAATATAAAGAAAATTACCCAAATTAACCTTTGAAAAGTAAAAATGAAAACTACTATAGAACATAAGGTGAAAGATGTTGCTCGAAGCTCTTTCGCCTACTTAATTGGATGACTCTTAGGCCTCATTTGCCTGCACTTAATGGAGGCTTGAATCTGAATGGTTCAGACTTCAGACCATTAAATACATTTATTTTTATTAAGATTTTAACTCTTAATAGCTCTTAATGAGTCTTAATCATTCAGATCTAGAACCAAGTCTTAATAGGACTGAAGACATATTCTGATGTTAAATAATATTCATCGTCACTCTATTTATAATCATCAGTTACCACCACTAACCAACTCTGTCATCGTCACAATTGTCAACCACCCCCCACCACCCCCAACTACCTCCATCATCGACAACAAATATTGTTACCAACCACTATTGTCAACCGCTGCCACATCTACTACCTCTATTATTCTAATTATATTCACCGTCACCACCGCCGTCAACAATACCACCGTCATCAACCACTACCGCCAATCCTTACGATAGACCAACTCATCTATCACAACTAGCACCGCCGCTAACTACCACTAATACATCACAACCTCCACATATTCTTTGGTCGTTACCACCATTGTCACTAGTAACACCAGCTCTACCACCACTTCAACCACTGCCATTGCGATAATTTATCTCTACTAGCAACCTCTCCACCATCACAACTAATAACATCTCCAACTAGCATCAACACATCGTCAACCATCATGCATTCATTTTTTAGCCATCATAATCAACACCTCCAACTACTAACATCAAGCAACTACACATCACACAACCACCACTATCAATCGTCACCATCATAACAGTCACTACAATATCAACCATCACAACTATCACCACCAATATTACTAATCATTAACATCAATCATTGTCACCATAACCACTACTATAAACTATCTTCACTATCACTAACAAACATAATTATTTTTTCAATCAAATAATAATTTTATTGTATTAAATTACATATTTTTCTAATATATAATTAGTTTTTTATTTGAATTATATTTTTTATTTTATTATATATACAAATATTTTTTTTTGCACTTTCAGATGTTGAAAAACAAACAGTCTTAAACATTCAGAGTTTTCTGATATAGAGACAACATTTTAATCATTCAGATGTGTATTCAAATTCAGTAGTCTGCATTTTTTTAAAAAATGAAGCCTTACCCTTCTACCTTTTTACCGAGAGAAGTCCAAACGGGAGTACTTTTAAGAATACGTGCATTCAAACTTCAAATTACTCCCTTCACATGCCTTACTTTTTAGTGCTTTTAAAAAAATATAGTATTATTTGACTATAATTTTTTTAAAAAATTATGTTAAATTTTTCTTTTAATCTTAATAAATTATCTACTAAAAAGTGCCTACAATGCCCTTGAATTATGTAAAATGGTGCAAAAATATCCTCCGTCTACCTATTGAGCCTAAAATGCCCTTTCCGTCTACCTATTGGGTCTAAAATGCCCTTCTCACTTATCCATTGGGCCTAAAATGCCCTTCACATCTACCTACTAAGCCTATTTTGCCCTTTTATTTAGGCAAATTACATGAAAAGACCATCCTTAAAACTTAATTACATAAATAATAGTACTTTTTCAATATTACAAAATAATTTTTTTTCATATATAGCCATTTAAAAAATCAGAAAAGATAATTATAATTTCTAATTTAATGCTTTAACTAATTATCAATTCACCTTAATTTAAGAGAAATATTTTCAATCTTCAAATTAAAAGTGGAAAAGATAATCACTGTTTTCAAATCTTTCTCACTCTTATATTCAAAATTCAAATATTTTAAAATAAACTAAGTATTCCATTATTTGCTCGTGTATGTTTCGTTTTGTTTTCATGTATGTTAATCATCGAGTATTATTTTATTATCATATATTTTTAATTCTAATGTAATGGGTTAACCATAATTTTTTATGGATAAATATTTATGAAATAAAAATCATAATGTTGGAAGTACAGATATATCATGTATTTTTGTTGTATATATATAATTATGTCAAAGTCAAGATTATTATCTATTTTTGATATAATTTATGAGATAAATATTCATGGTATATCTCACTATATCGGAAGAACTTTTCTTATTAAAAAATTATTTATTAAATATAAATATGTATTTTCGGTATTACATCGTATAAAATTTTTACATCTAAAATATATCATGTATTATTATGGTATAAATATAATTTGTATGGTATAAATATACCATGTATTTTTATGATATAAATATAATTTGTATAATATATAAATATATCATTAATTTTATGGTATAAATATACCATATATTTTTATGAAGGCATCGTGAAAGCAGGAAATGAAAATGAAAACATAAAATTTTGATATAGTATATAAAAATGAATGAACAAAGGCTTCCATAAAAATATTCAATAAATAAGAAATATAAAAGTTTAATATATAATTATTTTTTTATATATTAGAATCTGTTATAAAAATAAATATTTTATATGCTATATCTGACGATCAACTAATATGGCTATGTATATGTAATATTTTTTTTAAAATGGCTATTTATGTTGTTTTTCTTTTTGTTTATCAGATCAATTTAGTACGATAAAAAATTGATATTATGTAATATTTATGTGGTTAATATTAATAAAATGATAAGAATTTTATGTAATTTAATAAAAATAAGTTGTGGTATTATATAACTTTTTTCTTAAATAAAAGGGAAAAATAACCCCAATAGGTAGACGGAAAGAATATTTTAGGTCCAAATAGACATAATATTTTAGGCTTAATAGATAGACGAAGAATATTTTTACACCATTTCAAATAATTGAAGAACATTTCGCACCCTTTTCCGAATTATCTATTAACACAAATATTTAAAAGTGACCGCAAAAGTCTCGAAATGGGTCCTAAAGATGACCCCATTTGAAGGATGTGCCATCATCGCTTATACTTCAATTCTAACTTGAAGGGATTCAATCTATCCACCAAAAGAAAAGAAAGGGAGTCTTTAGTAGTTGAAACTTGAAAGACAATTCAAATCATAATTACTATCAAATATTTGATTAAGCACGATACTATCGCTCCCCTTGCTTGACGTGCTTTTTGGCTAGCAAGGATTATTTTAGACGTAAATTTTATTTTTTTTCTTAAATATTGTGTCGAAGTCAAAGGAAAGAAAATAAAATGGACCAAGGTAGTACTTGTTTTTATTAGGATTATTACATATACTACAAAGAAATATTTGAAGTCAAGACAGTAACACAGGAACAGAGTTGAACGTGGAGCAATGTCCTCCTCACATTTCCCTTCCCTTTTTCAACTTACGCTTCCTTTCTCTCTTCTCAAAAACTCAAACACGAAGAAAACACACTACACAGAAAAATGGTAGCAGCATCATTAGCAATTGCCTTAAAGACTCTCTTCGCGGTATTGGGATGTTTAGTTACAGCGACAGTAGTCTACACCGTCGCCACTGATGGCCTCCCTTTCCGCAAAGAACTTCTCACCCCGTATTTTTCTTTGCTTTTCTCTCTCTCCTACTAACTCTCACTTAAATTTTATGGTACCATATCATATCGTATCATATCATTACATTCATTATTAGGTAACTATGAATAGTCTCATTTTGTGTAGCTACTAATTTGGTGTGATTGCATCGTCACTTTTTTTCCCTCATTTTGTCGTAACTTATTATTTAATAATCTTATTTTATTCTTTATTCTACCTTTTTATAGCAGCTCTACCTCTCTTCTAGGTTTCTCATTTTATAGCAGCTCTACCTCTCTTTTGGGTTTCTCCTTCAAATTATTGATGTGTGACATTATTTGACAATAAAAATTTATCCAAACGTTGTATTTATTAAAACAATACATTATGAAACGGTACGTAACAACCATCCAAATAGAGTACATCTCATTTTATGTGAAGGTGTTACTGTTTGGATAGTCAAACAATTTCTTTTTTAATATAATTTTATCAATGTTTTTTTAAAAATATTTTGAACTGTTAGCTATTTTGACTTTTATTTCTTTTCATATAGTTTTCAAATATATAAATTTATTTTGAAAAGTTTGAAGAATCTGTATCTGAATTCATACTCAAAATAAGTGTTTTGACCCCGTACTCGGACAAAGGGAGTAACGTTTTTTGTGAAAACAGTAATGAAAAGGGTAACTAGCTTGAAATTGAGATTTTGACTTGAAAAATAGTTACATTCTGAAATGAGTGGGATGAATCTTGCAGGTGGATGGCAGCAACCCTGATAGATTTCTACATACATGTGTTTATAATAGGGGTATGGCATGATTAATTTAATGCTTCAAAATGTTTCATAATTGAACCTTTATTCTGAAGTGAATTGTATTTTATTTGCGAAAGTTTCACTAGCATTTGGCGTTAAGGAGAACATATTGAATTTGATACACCTACTACGTTTGAAGTTAGAGATGTAAATGGTATAAAGATAAAAGAGCATTCACAGAACTGCAGGTTTTCACGCTTTATCAATAGCCTTAAGCTGAGATCTGAAAGCTTAAACTTCATTAAGAGTCTCAGATATTTGTGCCAATACTATAGAAGAACTAGCATCCTGTAGTTCGCAACTATTGCACTTCACAGAATCCAAAGGGGTTGTGCAGATACAACTGCTGAACTAAGTTGCTTGGACTCTACAAAAATGTTGCCGCACCCGTGTTGGATCATTCAAAAATACACTCATTTTGGAGGATCCGACACGCACTCATAGACATTTTTGAAGAGTTCGAGCAACTTAGCTGTAGAATGTCATCCTGCAGTTTAAGCAAACATTGATTAAGAAAATATCTAAACCTGTAATTGCCTCTTCTTGTCTCTTTATTTTTTGATGGGGTGCATCTTTGAGGTCCTTTAGTTTTCAACTGCTTGGTAAACAATTTTTTGATTCCTACATGTTGGCCAGAAAGCATCAGACATTACTATGTTTCTCCGCTCTTATCTTCAAAAAGCAAAACCAATGATCTCATATTTTGGTGCTTTGTTCTCAGTCGTGGGTTGTCTACAAGGAATCCTACTGGATTACTGCAATACTTTGGGCGGTCTTGCTAGTATGTTTAGGAAGGTATGCTACCCCAGTGCGTGTATATAAAACAACTTTGATGTACTTTTAGTTCTGATGATGGCTGTTTTCTAAGCATTATGGCTGTTTTCTAAGCTCTCTTAGCATCTCTTATATGACTGGATTCTCACGTTGAACATTTTCACTTATTTGAACAGTGTGACCAAGTTTATTCTTCCCTTGGCTTGTACAGTAGTATAATCTCGTGAGAAATGCTCTGATGGCTTGTTATCTTTATTCTTCTAGGTGTTGTAGATTACTAGCTGTTGACGTACAGTCTGTTGGTTTGTTCTTTATATGATTGTAATTGTGTATAATATGACCAAATCATGTTATATGGAGATTTTGAAGTGCAACTTTTAGGTCATGGTCACAATTGGTGATCAAATGTTGGGTTCGAAGGGGTCTTCTTTGTCTAGCTATGTTTTGGTCCCATGAATTTGGTCGGTGCAGGAGATTGACATAAATATTTAAACCTTATCACACGTCACAGTTTTTGACATTTATTTCCTTTTATTTGCTTTTATGCTCACTTTTTACCTGAATAACTAAATGTTAAGTTACCATTTAACATTCTCATCTCTTGTATTTCCCCATAGGCATTACCATTTAGGGTTGATGTTCCCAAGTTTTTAATCCAAGTATTGTATCTTTGTGTTTCTTTGCCTTGACTTCCCGTTGCATAAAGATAACTTTGTTGATGATACACCCAATCCATCTATTGATCAACTATACCTCAATCCAAACTAGCATATTCCTCTCTATTTGGGCCCATTTCATTCCAAAATAGCTAGAATTGTCTTGTAAGGCAAAGTTTCATGAAATCTCTAAATGTCACGTATGAATCTAATATTTGTTTTGTCATTTTGTGACCATATATTCAGTGATGGTGATAACCTCCTCTTTACTCCCTTCACAGCATTACTACATGCGGCTACATCGTATTGCAATTGCTAAAGCTTTCAACTCAGGAATCTTTACAGGATCCAATTTACTCCGTCTTATTACGACACCAGAAAAAGTGAGTAGATACTTGCAGAAAGTTCTTTTTCTGTTCATGTTTATGTTTCATTTCTCTCTTTGGAGACCACGAAAAGAAAAAGAGAGTTTCAACTGGGAAATGATGTTTAGTGCATATATTTTCATGGTATTAATAGCCTACTCTTCGCAGAAAATAGTTGTACTAAAACTTTAATTGATACAAATAGCTGTTCCTTAAAAAAAAGTGTTCTTGGAGTTTGAAGCTTTCCTCATTAATGTTATATTATGACAGGCGGTTATTTGTGTTAGTTTTCTTTCTGAAAATGACCTCAACTTATAGTGATCTGATGAGATTTTGTGATTTAGGACTGAAACAGAACAACAGAGGAAGTGTTCTCTTTTAACTGCAAGAATTCTATCTCTGGCTTTGGGCTGTCTGATGCTAGGGACATTGATTTACACCATTGTAACTGATGGTTCTCCATTTCGCAGAGATGTTTTTACTCCGTAAGTTATTTATTTGTTTATTTATTCCTATTTTAAATGGAGGCCATCAACCTGTTTTTCCCTAGTCAATTGGAGGCAGGCCTTGCTTCAGATATAAAAGATATTAGCATTGATGGAGGACTTTGTCAGTACATCAAAGTTTTGTTTATTTCTTGTTTGAACTAGTTAGATCTCCTTTCTACTGCTTTCTAAATTGATGCACTTATAGGGGAAGTGTCATAAGGAGAACACACTTTTCATTTATTCAATGTTATATCAGCATTTTATTTACTTAAGAATTATTTATGTAATGAGTTCCTAAATGAGAGAGTTAATGTATTACAGCGATTCAGAGGTTAGAATAAGATTACTGAAAATGACTTGTGCTTTAAAAATGTATTAAAGTTTCTTCGCTAATAATATTGACTTACTCATTTTGCATGACCAAGGACCATTGATGACTTCTTATGTCATGTTAATCATTTTATCCTTAATTAATTATCTATGGTGAGTTTTATAACTTCCACCCGCAAAACATGATACTACCTTCAGAGTGAATTATGTTAGATAATATGGTATCTATTGTATTTCAAACTCTATAATAGGAAGGGACGAGCATCGCTAATACTAAATTTCAATCAGAATTTTTGTACTAATTGTCCTCTTCTTTGCTTTGTAAAATCTAACCAATGAAATACTTTTGAAATTAGCTCTTTCTTCCACTACATGGATTCACTGTGTACAGGGCATCCTTAGGGCCTAGATTCAGGAAAACTATCACCATTTCCGGTCTGTATTCTAGTTGATGATGGCATCCCTAGAAACTTGTTTTCTTCTTTGTCCAAAGGGTTGCGATCTGTCATTTGCGAACTTGTTCCAAAGCTTCTTCTGGAAGACAAATTTCATGAGATTGTGATGAAGTGATACATATATATATCCTCATACATCAGCCGATTATAATATTGTGATTGGTATAAATCTTATTTTGACTTGCTATTTAAGAAGTTAATATCTGTGCAGGTGGCTGTCAGCAACAATAATTGATTTCTATGTCAGTGTTGTGGCTCTATCAGTAAGTTTTTCAATATTTAGCTACCTTTGCTGTTAATCTCACTGGTATTTGAAGATTTTCTTGTCAATATCTTGATAAGGAAGTGCCAAGTTTGTAAAATCCGATACTATGTACGGCATGCAGCAATATACTGTATACTTGGGGTAATATAGTAGTAAGTAACTGCTAAGGTATCTCATCTTGGACCTGGACCAGTTACCGCATTATGTGTCAAAATCATCAGTTACGATTTTTTATGTGATTGTGGATCTTAGATTAGTTGCACTGTTTTTTTTTTCAGGTTTGGATTGCATATAAGGAATCAAGTTGGCCGAGTGCAGCTCTTTGGATAATACTACTAATTTGTCTTGGCAGGTATGTCTTTTATGTTGGATTTATTCTTGCATAATTCATAAATTGTATCAGTTTGAGGTTAGCTTCATCATACATCATCTTATTTGTTTCTCTATATGTGTGAGAGAAAAATATGGTCTCATTCATATATAATGAATCGAGGACTTCACGTATATGGGTTTGCATGCGTAGAGTTTTCCTGAACATGAATTTATATTCCATCTAGAGTAACCATAGTTCAATCTAGTTTGTATTTTCTTTTTGTCCTCTTGAAATGTCTCTTTCACCTTCAACTGTATGAATGTAAAGGATGGCTTCATTGTTTTCCATTGTGGGAGAAAATTATCTTTTTTTTTTTTTCCTCTTGTTCTTCAGTCCTTTAGCTTCAACGGTTACTTGTGTTCAGGTTCTGAGCATGTTTTGGACCTGACTCCATATGTAATAGCAATAGATCCTTAGGGGCAAAGAAAATAGAAAATTTGTGTTTCTTATTTTCATGCAGGCAATTTTTTGGTCTCCTTAAAATTGATGGCACTTTCGGCTACATTCCTCTGATATGTTGCAACAACTTGTTTTTGGACTATAATTGTATCTGATTCATGCTTTATGTTGATTTTCTCAGCACCTTCACATGTGCCTATATTGCTCTTCAACTTTTCAGTCTCTCGTCTCAAGATCCCGTCTACCTTATTCTTTTCCGCAGTCGCAACAGGCAAGTTTGTGCACCATCTGTTTTAAGCTTGTTCTCCTCATTATGACATATATATTATGTGTTCATCCCTGTAAACAATCAAATGAAGATGTTGCTTCCTATTAATTAGTTCGGCAGTGACAACAAGTCAACAACAATGCTTGCACTACACGGTTTTTTGAACATAAATTCATCATGACACTGTTGTTCTAGTCAAAGTTGAACCTTATTTAGAATGTCATTTCATTAGTGCAAGTGATTGAATCCTTTGTTTTTTTGTCCTTGGAATTTTACTATATTAAGTAGCCGTTTGATCATGAATTTTTTTTCACTTTTTTCTTGAAAATTATTTCACTTTAGTGAAAAGGGTGAAAATAATAGTGTGTGACCATAAGAGTTTCAAATATAATTTGAAATTGTATTTGGAAAAGTGAACAAGTAAAACTTGTTTTCACCTTTTTCACTCCTATTTCTCTCACGAAATTTCAAGAATAACTCCAATTTATATTCATGCCAACTCCAACTCCAAAGAATTATGCCAAACAAGGCCTAGCTTTTCTTTGCTGCTTAACAATTCTGGACTCGTTAGAATGCAGTTTTAAAAATAACATCTTTGTATTCAAGAACTCACTTTGTGTTGTAATTGTTGTTATTAGGACAGAAAACGGGTATGAAGGAACGTCTCAAACTGAGAGCATTGTCGATTGAGGAAGAAGCTTTATGGTTGATTTGTTATATTTTTACCTTTTTAACAAATACATACTTCTAATGTACATATGTGGTTATTGTTAAAGTTTATGTTTCAATTGATTTTGAAATAAATACATCGGTTAAAAGTTTTTGGGTTATATTTTAATTGATTTTGAAATAAATACATCGATTAAAAGTTTTTGAGTTGCAAAGAACATGAATGTGAATTTGACAATTCATTCATTCATTAAGTTTTACGTTAGGTTTTTTAAAAAAGATGTATATATTTACTTTTAAAATATTCATGAACCTATTAACAATTACTTAATTAATACTTTTTTCTTACATAAATTTTTTAGGATAAATTACATAATATCAAGCTTTATTTTAACATAATTACTTAAAATCTCAAATCTTTCTAATAATTACTTGTATCTTTGATTTCCCTTTCTCTCTCTAAGAGTCTGATACATCACAACTCCCTCCCCCTTTCTCGGTTACTCCTATTTATTATTCAAATATCTGCTAATTAGTAGATATTTGATTTTTCCTCAATCTACCGGTCCCCATCTCACTTCATCTTCAATTTCTCAATCTCAATAGACCAAAAAAGTGATATAGATAATCCCCTCCTAAACAAGATGCAATAGTTTTTCCAACCACCACGACATGACCACCATTTATGATTTTTTAATTTTTGTTCTTTGCCAACTTTTAGTCATTCAATTTTTCACCATCAACAACATAAACTAATATAATATCCAAACAACCACCAACACCACGACATCACCACTATCAATGGTGGAAATCGATTCAGCTTTCGATGCCGCAAGATGGATAGAGGAGATACATTGTAATTAGATACATTGATATACTTGAGATTTATTCAAATGAGATACATTATAATGATGTATCTGTTTAAAATATGACAAAAATTATGCATACGACTTATTTATTGGAATGAAATTTGGGTTGCTGATAAAGAAAAATTATGGATCAATTACAGTGATTTTGTGTGTTCTGATAGAGAAGAGAAAATTATTGTATCTCGTTACTTAAGGATAATTTTGTATCTCTTGTTATTTTATACAAGTGCATAATTATGTATTTGTTGTTATTTTTATTCATTTACATATGCATAATTTTGTGTCTTTCATTAATTTTAACTTGTTAAATATGTCGAATTATGTATCTCTTGTTAATTTTAGTTCTGTTACATATGTCAAATTATGTCTCTTGTTATTTTTAATTCTGTTACATACGCTGTTTTTGTATCTCTTATCATTTAACTCTTTACAGATGCATATATTTGTATCTATTATTTTTTACTGCAGTTTTCTTGTATCATTTATCTTTAACATGTTCTATTCATTTATCACGTAAATGTTTTAGCCTATTAATAGACGATAAAGCATGAAGGAATTGTGATCTATTTATTGCTTTGTTCGTTGAATTTTCTAAGTGATGGACTACAAGTATTATATTTTGGGATTGATGCTGAATTTCTTTGAATGAGATATACTTTGCTCTTATGCAATTATGGACATGTCAAGGCTAAGAATGACTATGTTAGTGACAATGAACACCCACCAAGATCTAAACCCACCTTCATTACTTCAGATGAAAACAAAGAGATTTCAGTTGAGTATATTTAGTTATGTTGTTTTAGGTGCAAATATGTAAACACTTTTTTTAAATATTTGTCTAAATAAATTGGTGATTGATTTTTGCTGTTGATCAAGTAATGTTTTTTATGAATTCTTTCCATTCAATTAAGTGTTCTATGATATGTCCAAATAAACGAAAAACATACATGAAATACACAATGAATAAGCAAGAGATACAATTTTTTTTTCTAATACATTAAACACCAGACACATCTGATTAACATATCTCATCAATTACTATTATGGATTAATTGAATCAAATTTATTGGAACATACAAGAGACAATGAATAAATAAGAGATACAAAATTTTTTCTAATACATTAAACACTAGATACATCTGATTGACATGTATCTCAGCAATCACAATCCCTCAAACAACATCTCTCTTTCATCTTTACCTATTGTAGCTATGTATAGTAGATACATCTTAAAACCTGGCACACTTTTTTTAACCTTGATATATAGATTCACCCCTATATGATTACGCATCAATAATGGAGCTAAATTTTCATCAACAATGTATCACACTATAATTTTTTTCCTTGTTTCGTCAATTTCAAATTCTGTTGCAATGGGGGAAATTAATTTTTCATAGGTTACATGTTCGTCGATTACATATGGCATCACTCTTATATTCTTTGTACTTGACATTGGTAATTCAAACACCGAAATAATGTAATAACACCGATAAATTTATTGCGAATTATTGAAAACGAAAAACAACACCAAGAAGAAAAGAGATAAGCAGAACAATAAGGAATCTGAAAGATGAATATGGTGAAAGAATCTGGAAGATGAATATGGATATGAATATTTTCAAAAAATATGCATTATTAACGATATGCTCCTTTTTGGGGATATTTAGATGTTAATTAAAAGATTTGCAGAGTAAATTACTCCTTAAATGTGTTAATTACCGTCACTTTTGATAATTTGCAAATTAGTTGTCTCTTAACATGTATCATCGATCATGTGTCTCTTCTTATTTTATACATCTGGAAAACACAACAATGACATTTTACGAAATTTTAAAAAAAAATTGAGATAAGGTGTAATTATGAGTAAACTAGTTGGGATTTATGTAAGTTTTACAAATTTTTATACTATAATAGTATTTCTGTTTGAAAAGACAAGCACTAAAAAAAATTACTTTCTCCTTGAAAAAGAAATATTTGAGAGACATTGATCAAATGGTGAAATCACCAATTCAAGAATAGAAGAGCAACATTCTTGAATGCGACTTGTTTTGTGCCTTAGTTGAATTTTGGGGATAGAGTTATTAGTAATTCTTTTGTATGTTCATGGGAGAGATTCCAACTATCTTCAAATCACGGGTTTATTTGTCAGTAACGATATAAAACGAAAGTAAACATAGTTAAAGAGGCTTTAATTAATGAGATATATTTATATTTCTACAAATAAAACGAAAAGCTATATAGTTGCTTGCAAAAGTATTCCTTTAATTTGTTACCCACCTGTAAAGCCAAATTCAGTCATGCACCCACATACCACATTCTACGTCTTAACAAAAATTGCTATCAATTGTTTTCACCAGGACAATTAAATGGCTCATGCACAATATCCTACTCAACTGGATAGGGAATCCGCCTCTCTTCAACCCCGTGAAGTTCAAAACTGTCAATGGAAAAAAATTGATTCCCATAAATTAGAAAATACAAGAAATTGGCATGCCAAGCCCATAAATCAACAACATATCAAGTGAAATCCTACAAAGTGAGGTTTGGGGAGGGTAGAATATATGCAAGCCTTACCAATAACTTCGATAGTTGTTGGAGAAGTTAATTTAAGTTCTTATGGACTAATTGAGGGGTGTACATGAACGTGCAGTTTTCAAGTACAACAAGAAGTATCACAATGTGATGCAAGTGAGTAGGCACGAATATGATTCATGCACATTTACACATCCAATTGCTACATTCAACACAGGCAACAATTCCATTACCCTTCCAACCTCTAGTGATTGTTACTATCATTGTGGAATACACATAAGAAATTTAATTAGAAGGAACTTGGCTGATTTCTCCATCACATGTTGTATATGGTCAATATACTTGCCTGGCGACTAAATTGCTTTCCTTGAACCTCTTGAGCTGCCTTCTCAAATTTCTCGATATTAAGGAGTCAATTCATCATATATTCACTCAACTTAGTGAAATATTCTTCAGTCTTGCCAAAAAATGGATACCTAAGGCATGACTTGGGAACTTGTGGTGATGCCACAATACATGACACCTAAGGACATTGTGACCGGGTCAACGACTTTCAAGATGGACATTTATGCCTTTGAAATTGTACTGTTGCAATTAGTCACCGAAAAAGATGTTGTAATTGTGGAGAAAAGTCGAGAATATTTAATGCTTTTCTAGTTGTCTTACGTATCTAAGCTTCTGTAGAAGACATGAACACAACACCACTAGATACAGAAATCTCACGTCCTCGAGTCACTGGAATACTTACAAAACAATATGGAAAAGATACAACTTTCCTAAAAACTATCAGGCAACATACATGATCAGTTTTCCATAAACAAAACAACAAAAAGGAGAAACAGAATACTAGGCATAAAGGCAAAAGTAAAAGAAGTCAAAGGTTTATGGTTATAACAACTTCGAACTTCAATTTCCTAGTAGCTTGAGATTTTGCAAAAACATTGTTGATGATTCAACCCCTACCTCCAACAACACCACCTCCCTCCACAACAGAATCTGTAGACAAAACCCAAAAAGAAGCTAAGCTTATTTTACGATGTCCATAGATATCTGGACAAAACTGCAGGCATCTATTTGATATATCTGCTTACCAAGAGACGCTTGAAGATGTTTGCGTTTCACCACCTTTTCCAAGTCATGTACTTACAACACCTTTGATCCTGTCCCCCACACATTGTCCAAAGGCTTCACCAACTTGTGTTTCTTCATAAGCAGCATGTTCTTCTTTCTTTGTATCTCCAATAGGATCCAATCACCTTTCTACTTCCTGTAGATGCGGTCACATTTCCCATTGGCTTTGACTCCCCTGTTTTCTGTTTTTGTCTTGAAAGTGACCCTGAAATCACTCCAGTTGCCTTGTTTTACGCCTTAGGCTTAAGTTTCTCTGCTAAATATTCCTTCATTAACACTCATTTTTCAGTTTCTTTGGTATTTTCTTCATGTCCTGCAACTTCAGTTTCAGTGACCTGCACTTTTAGCCATGACAGTGCTACCAGCACCCGCTATTTTCTCATAAACTGAAGTATGTTTAAAATAGCAAAGGACAATTTTAAACATCTTAATGACATAAATAGTATCACTACGAATGAGAAATAATTTTTTTTTAGAATTCCTTTAAATTCTCTTGTAATCGACATGAAGTATCAATCCCATGAATCTTTCTTCACCTGTGCAAGAATATTGAAGAATCAATCAATAATGGCTTATATCGATGCATTATGATTGAAGAAACGTCTAAAGAACGCACTGAAATATTTATAACTTATATCTACTATTCTAGCTTTGCTATTCCTCTGATCGTCTAACTCCAACAACCCAACCTACAATGATAGGTCCGGTCTCAATATCTTCAACAATAGTTCTGATGAGCTCATTTAAATACTTGAAAACTTACATGGAATCAATTTTCATATCGACGTTAAACCAATCATTGTTGGAATTGATTTTATTGTGTCTTGTTCACCTTTTCTCCTGTTTTGGTACACTCTTGTTCATCTCTTTTGAATCCCAAGTAGAAGCATAATGTTGTTTACATAAATTGAGTCATCAAGTGAGTCCAAACTTTTGATATGAACTCAAATTATGAACATGTTGGGATCGAAAAAACAGAGGTTCATGCAAATTTGATCAATTGACCTACATATAACAAATTATTAACAAAAAAACTATTGAGTGAATAATCAAGACAATTAAACAAATGAAAGTTCTATATGTACAAAAGAAAAATTATCTTCTAACAGGAACAAGATGGTTAGGAAGCACCTACTGCACATCTTTGCTTCTCAAAATCTCATTATTGAGCCTCTGCTATTACTCTTTCCGCTGCAGCCCACCACTTCGCCTTGACCTTAGCCTCCATAGCTGCCATTGCTGAAGATTTCTCCGTCGTAGCCCTTTGATGATTTTAGTTGCAGTTTTCTCCATGGAAGATAACAATTTAATTGAAACTTTCGTTATACCATCTATGAGATGATTTTAGCATAAAAATTTTCTTATTACTTTATTTTACACCAAAATAATTATAGAGATGCACAAAATAAATTAACGTACCTAAATAAGATGATTGGTTGGTTAATGAGTAAGAGTCGAAACCTCAATAATTTGGAGACAAATTCTTTTTCGGAGGCATGCAATTACGTTTGTATGTAAGGTTTCCATATTTTCTCATGAATTTTAGGTTAATAATTTAATATGCTGAACAAATTATTTGACTCCTAATGGGATTGAGCAGGTCAAAATATTTGTCTATTACAAAGACTTTTAATGAAGGACAAAAAGTTTAAATCACTTTTACAAAGGTCTTCCCACTTTTAATAGATTATAGATTATATATTATAGATTATAGATTATAAATTTAGATATAGATTATAGATAAAACCCTAATAGCTTGCCACTTTTTTTTATCGACAAAACTAATCAGCAGTTAGTTTAAATAAAAATTCCTTAAACATTAATACTCCTAAACTAAACACAAAAAATATATGCTTCTTCCTCACTCTGCCCAGTGGTATATATAGATGCTCAAAGTTGCAATTTTTAAACGCGTGATAAGGGATCTTATTGATTTCTTGTCTCGCATTCAAAATCTTGAGGCCTCAAAAAGCTTTATTAGTCAATTCTATAATTTTATTTTCACTTAAAACAATATATACAATTGTAAAAAAAAAAAGTACAAAATTAATATAAAAAAAATATCTACTCTTTGATATAAATATTTTAAAATTTTGAATTAAATAACTCAAATTTCTATATTAAAAAATAAGGCTTTTACAATAGCATCCAAGGCTATGTATGTAAAACAAATGAATAACATCTCATTAACTAAAAATTAATATTTACCTTTATAAATAATGACATTACTATTTGATACTAATATTCCATTTAATGGACAAAGGAAGTTTTTAGCATCTTAAGCATTTAGAGTCATTTACTTTCATCATTAACTCTCCTCTTTATTTACTGTTCAGTTTACAAAGTATATATCTTGATTTTGCTAACCTATAGAGAAGTTTAAGCAAAATTAAACCTGCAAGTATACCATTCATTGTCAGCCTTTACCTTACTATACAACACTAAACTTAGAATAAGGAAAAAATGAATGCATGTGTCGTGTAGTAATAAGAGCCCATCTCCTTGACACTTAAAACTGCTCCACCCCTAGAATTTCCATCTAACTTTGTCAAAATGGCACCAGTAATTCCAATTTCAAGATTGAATAGTGTGACTAAAGCTACACATTTCATCAATGTGAATGATGAGAGAGAGTGCAACCCGAAAATTTCCATTTTCAACATGAAATGATAAAATGGCAAAATTTATGTCCTGATGTCATTAATAACTCAAAGAAAGTGAACTACTATGCTTTCAGTTTTGAGATGTTACAGACTTATATTGCACTATCTAGTAACAAATTTCAAGAGTTAAAATTCATTTAACATCTCAAATGTAGAATGTATTTTTCTATTAGCCTCAATACCAATTTAGTATACATAGTCCATATCAACCAAATATGTAGTGTAAATTGAGGGAATAGAAAATATCACTAAAAATAGCTAACAGTTATAGAGGTTTGTCAAAGATAAACAACCCTTTAGGGGAAAATAAGTTAATAAATATAACTCTGAAGCAAGAAAGGATGGTGAAGAATTGGGAGAATAAGATGAAAACTGTGGTGATGGGTTGTTATGGAGGCATGTTAAGTCTTTAGTTTTGACGATTGACAAATCATTGTTAGGATTTGGTCCCTATGGAGTTAGGAGCAGCACTTTGATGATGAGTTGGAGCTGCTTAGGGACCGGGTTCATCGACTCTGTGCCTTTAATACCAAGTCAGTATTACAATTGGAAATTATAACGGATGATAGAAAGTTGGTGAGAAAAGGTGGCAGAGGTGCAACATTTTTTTGTCTCAACCAATCAAAGGTGAAACACTCTGGATTTTGGTCCTTGGGAATTTCCTGAGCTTTGAGCTCACTGCCCTGTTGACAATTTATCATACGAGTCGTATTGTGTGATTACGGGTTTAGGGACTCAAGTTATAAACAAACTAGTGTGTAATTAGCTAAGTTCTGCTCTGAGTACGAGTGGATCACTATGAGTCTTAAGACCTTGGTATGAGTGGTAGGGTTGAGTCGTATGTTTTCCAGTATCTAACCCCTTTGGGTACTGTGTTGGTCACAACTAGATCCTACGAGTCGTAAGTTCAGGTTACGAGTGAGATCATAGAGTCGTAAGGTGGACAGTGTATGGGTGTCAACCTCACTGTCTAGGATACGACTCAAGGCTATGAGTCGTATGATGTGGTGACAAGTTAATGGGTCGATTCATAACCAAAGATGGCTTTTTACAGGTTTTAAGTTGAGGGTATTCTAGACATTTCCCACTTAACCCCTTGGACCCCACGACTTAAAACCTTGGGACTTCATTATCACATTATTCCCAATAAAACACTCTCAAAGTCTCTCTCAAACTCTTTGTTCAAGGTAAGGCTAGGGTTACAAAGAAGGTGATCATCTAGGGTTCTAAGGGTGCAATCTCTTCCAAATTTTTTGGTATTTCAGGAATGTTACTCCTCCCTCATTGTTTTTTCATTAAAATCACATGTTTTAATGTTTGGATTTCTTGGTATTGTTATGGTTTTGAAATAAGGGTCGGGGTTTTTGAATGCTTATTGATGAATGATATTTTCCCATGGGTTTAATATGATTTTCTATGATTTAAATATGGTTTTGAACATGTGGGTGCATGAGTATGGTGATTTAACTCGAGAGTGGTAATTTTCTCAAAACTTGTGACTTTTGAAGTGGTTATGACCCCAACCCTGTATTGTAAAATTGGTTAATAGTTATGAGAAAGGTGGAAACTTAAATTAGGGGTACAATGGAATCCCCAAAGTTTTTTATTTGATTTATTACTTGAATTAATGCATTGCATAACTGGAAAAATGGTCAATTATGGCTTTGAAAACCTTGTGGGGTACACGGGAATCCCCCAACTGATTTTAATAATAGAGTCTACGGGGTACACGGGAATCTGCTAAGTGTTGGCTAATGACATTGCTGGCAAGTTATAATTAGTATGATGATACCACTAATAATGCCATAATAATTGACTCCAAGCATTGGTGGTTTGGTTATGTGCTAAATATTTTAATTGGGCAATAATGGGGGTTGTGATAGCTAGCCATGAAGGTGTGAGTCCAAAGAACAGACATTGGAAATTCATGTTTGACGACATGAGGGTTGGTCTTGGTGATCATATGCTTGTAAGGTACACAGAAATCCCCCAAATCTATACTTGTAAATATGTATCATGAAGGGGAAGGGTACAAGGGAATCCCCATCCATCTATGATATCTTCGGCTCATGCAGCTGTACGTACTGGGGCCCGTTCAGGGGGTAACATTGGACCCATATAGCTTGTGGGTGAATTTATGTCTGTAAAGCTACACAATCCAGGTTAAGATTTTAAAATGTATGTTAAACCTTGCCCCCTGTCCCGACACGGTATATATATGTATATATGTATTTGCATATGGTTATTTGCATTGGTTTGATTTGGTTTTGAATTAATGGCATTATTTTATCGTTATCCCTAAGTTACATGCTAGCGTTCACCCTGCTAACCGTCTTCGAGCACTGTATCCCTATGAGATGCAGGAACCGACCATACTTCCACTCCTACTGCTTAGTGACTTGGTGATTTAGGGACAACTTTTGAGTCAACTGAAGTGGTGAGACTCCATACTCCGGAAGGCCCCATTTCATGCTATGGAGTTATTTTTGTCATTATTATTCTATTGGTTTTGGTTTTGGTTTTGGCTATGGTCTGGGGCATGTCCTGATCTGATACTCTTTGTGTCATGACTCAAGCCGAGGACCTGGCCGTGACGAGCATCCCAAACTATAAAGGCCAGGGCGCCCATCTCTATCTGGCAATCATGCACACCAATCACATATTATAAAAAAGTGTGAAAAAACGATACAACGGAGACATGGTTTTCATCTTATTTTAACTAATACGATTATGAAATCCATAAACATTGAACAACATCTAACACCAGTCTGCGAAATCTCTAACAATTACAAAACTAACATCTGTTTAAAACTGGGGCAAGGCCCCCAATCAGACCATAAACCAAAATAAAATAACAATGTTCCTTAACCAGGTCTTCCGAAATAAGGGAGGCTCACCAATTGCAACTTCTGACAAAATCGATCTACTACTTAGCGGGACCCCAGGACTGAGCCTCAGATACTGAAATATATGAGTCAATACAGATGTACTGGTACGTAGAACAGTCCAAAAACAAAAAAAATACATTTTTATATAATATACGTGAGAGCATTTCATAAAAACATTGTCATCTTAAAATGTTTGAAAACACAGGCATAATCTGAAAAATTTCACAATATCTTTCTGGAATCATGACTCTACTCTTTATTATTTTACTTCTGAGCTAGATGGTGCACCCTACAGACTATACTTCTACGGGCTATATGGAATCCACCCTTGACTCGGTGGCCAAGCCCCCAATCCAAGTTTGCCGCGAGGATTGGAGTATCAATAAGGGGGACACGCAAGATCACAAAACAGGGTGGCAAAATCCCCAATCAAATCAACATGCCATGGTAATGCAAAAGATCACAAATCAGGGCTCCTAACTATAGTCCCAAATTGGGACGACATGAATCAAGGTACACAAGATCACAAAGCAAGGAACCACAATCCCGTGTCGGCAAATCACAGTTTCCAACATTGAGTCTTCCAACTCTTGCTTTCTTCGGGTAATCATCTAACTCTCTTTAAGTCCATTTTTAAATCTCTTATAAGAAAACATGCACCATGCTTACAAAACCACTCTTTTCTTATTCTGTTAAGGGCAATTCACAATGGGGTATCGTCATACCCTGACTTATAAGTCATTTTATCGTATCATGCCACAACCTTTCTCATTCAAACAATTTATAACGTTCTTCTTTAGATTTTTCAATCAACTCTATTATTTGACCACAAAAAATATTTAAACAATGCAAGGGATTCCTTATTTTAAAACAGGTGCAAACTTATGCAAAGATTCTCCCTTTTCAATATTTCAATACATGATGATCAATTCCTTTATAACAATTCAGGTAACCCTTTCAATTATTACATTGAATATTTATGAAAAAGAAAACACTCTCTCTTTAATTCATAATCAATATCAAGTCTAAAACAATAGTAAAACACTTATCTCATGCTTTCAATAATGCAATTCACAACCCACAATGTGTAAAGTCAAAGAAGTATCATAACAAGAGAGGGACAAATTCATTACACATGCTCTCAATTCACTTTACAAAACTGAAAATACTTATACGTATGCAAACACGATTCAATTATATAAAGAGGCCTCATGGCCAAAACATATATTATCAAAACGGGTTCATGATGCATACTTTTCAATATAAATTCAAAACCCTTTATAAATATATGATTCCTTAACTTTAAAGCTTACTAAAAAAGATTTCAATATGCCCATGAAGTTTAGGAAACCACCACGTACCTTAGACTACTTAGTTTGAAGATTAGAACCTGAATCTTGACTCGTTTCTTAGAATTCTTGACTTAAGAGTTTGATTCTTGATCTTTGGGGGAGGAGTTAGAGTTTGTTTTGGGAGATAATTTGAGTAGTTATTGGCATATAATGCCCTAATGACGCTTAAATCCCTTTTTATCACGACTAGGGACTGTAGATAAAAGACAATACTACCCCTCAATGTTAAAATTCGCAACTGAAACCCGATTTAGAGGCTTACCGTGATGTGCCCTATCGTGGTGCCTTACTGGTCCTGACGAAAATGATCATAACTTTTTTCTCGGGTATCGGATTAAGGCAAAATTGGTACCGTTGGAAAGCTGACTCAATTGTCTACAATTTGGTGGGTCTTTTGTTGAAAAATTCCTCATAAATCAAAATTTATACATGTTCAAAGTAGAATCTTGTAAAATCGAATACCAAACTTTGGACGAATCGAAAGTTCGCTGCTCAACTTTGCTCTAAGCGATTTCTATGAATATTTTTCACCCATAGTCACTTCACACACTAGGATAAAGATCACGAAATATGAATTTAAATTTAAATCTTGGTATTAGAGTTTACATACGTAGGAATGATGGTTCGATTTCTAGCTCAAAAATGTGGGGTGTTACATTATCTCCCCCTTGGGATCATTCAACCCTGAATGATGGGTAGGGACTTTTCGAAGCTTTGAAAAGTGTAGAATGAAGAACGTAATCTTGCATTGAATATTTTTCCTCAACAAAATATGCAAAGGCATCAAATGAGCTTCATGATAACCCCTTGTGAAATGCATAAGCGCGAAGCATGATGTAATGAAACTTTACATAGGGATGATCTTGCACATGAGTTATATGAATCATAATCATCACAACATAAGGTATGAGTTTATTTGGTGATCATAGGCATGATTTACATTGGTACTAATCATGAAATAATATTTTGTAGAAGATAGGGATAGAAGCATTTTCCACCTTTCATGACAACGAATAGACTTAAACTTAAAGACACAACTCGGCTATGCCCCAATATTAAATGACATACTTCATCCTTTCTATCTTACATTTCTACCATCACACATCTAACCATAAGAGTCTTAGTCCCATTGCATGGTTCTTCCATGTTGAAGCCTAACTCATAGAAAAGAGGTGCTAGCTTAAGCTACGGGACCCTGTACTCTACATCCCATTAAGAATATTATTTCACCTTATCACCACTATCAAACACACTCGAGTTTTAGTTCAGGAAGTACTAACCATATAGCACATTGGTTTGTGTTTTCATCAACCACAACATTCAAGCCCATCATTACTACACCCAATTCATGGATCTCCCACCAAAACCAACAATTTCAACCATTCTCACAATTATTTTCCCCACATACCTCCGTTCCAGCTATTTCACATAATTAAAGTCCATCTCTTTCTTTTTCCCATCACCTATAACCTTAGCTAAGGAAATCACATCAAAATTTTCTTATTTAAGAACATATACTCCCCCTTTATACATTGCTACTACTTATCCATAACTACTATCATACTATCATTCAGAGGGTCATGGAGGGACCCAAGAATATGGATCAAGAAATGGAGTCACACTATTTGATTATACCATATACTTATTGCACTACTCAAAGTGGGGTATGAGATGAAGATATAATACAATAGACACTAAGTGCTTCATATATCAAGTGTCTGAATCATAACCAGAGATTCGTTCAGACATAAACCTAAACATCATGAGTTCTTAGGATTGGGGACAGTGAGAAACATGTTAGCATATATCATGAGTGGTATAACAAGAAGGCAGAACTCAAGGGGTCAACACTGAGACAAGGATTGGCACTTGAAGCTATTGCTTCTCACTTTCAGAGCTGAGATAGTAATGAGTTTGCATAAACTTTATCACTTTGTCTAAACCCAACATAGAATGATTCGGTGACATATAGAAATATATTTTCTTAGGTCCAAGAATGATGTGAGACATAGATTTTTATGGATCATGAGTAACATAACATAGGGATTGAGTACTTGAAAGATTAGGTTACTGAGACATCCTTGCTTCTAGTATGGAGTCAGATCATAACATAAGTTGCATAAAAACTCGGACCTTAGGCATAGGCATGACTTCAATACATAAGACATTGGTAGAATATCCTCATTAAATTAAAATAGGAGGAGATTTCTTGAATAGGAATAGATTTTGTTATGACTCCTTCCTGAAACTGGACACCTCAAGAAAATTTGAGAACTACCTTAATTTACCATCTCCCTCTTAGATCAAATTCACAATCCTAGACTTGAGGACATATCTTCTCACTAAATCTACAAGAACAACACTCAACATAATAAGGTATTGCCATACACACAACCGCTAAACTTCTCCTGATAAACTATATACTAAAGGCATTGCTTTCTGAAAATGCTACTCTTAACTTTCGCTAGCCTCTATAGCTATCACCATATCACTCCCACTCTCGTGAGCATACACATCCACACTCCTTATCACATAATAAATTATTCTTTACTACTTGACACGCCAATGCTAGACCTCTACTCGCATACTTACAATCTTAACAAAATTTGTAAAACTATACCGAAGGCACATGTTGACTACGCATATTTCCTTAATTCAACTCTAAAGATCACTATACAACAACTCTCTAAACTTCTCCATACTACGAAATTCTAGAATGTGAACTAGGTACACATGACACTTATACATAGATAAACCTTATCTAACAACATGCTACCTTTAGGTTCAACTTATTCGTATACACTCATGCTCTTAACCACTTAATGATGCGACCACAATTCATCATTTTTATTTTGTTCTCACGTATACATTTACATCACAATTGGCCACTCATTGTTCCACAAGTTACCAATCTCGGCTATTGCACTCATAAATCCAGCCTACTACTTACTCCCACAAAACATGCATCATAAATCTTTAGTTACTATTCTTATCACCACAATCCATATCTATAGTTTGAGCCTATAGTCTAGCAACACCGATCATATCAAGCATGCCATATACTATATTAATGGTCAATATTTGTCCTAACTGGTGATACACTTCGTCCATTTACGAATTAGAATGAGAGGGAAAGACTACATTGCCCTTTTGGAAATTAAATTTGAGACTAGAACACCGATGACAAGGTCATTGCGACGCAGTAAAGGCCTCACCACTATTACCGCCACGACGCGCCACTATCGCAGTGAGGTTTTGGAATCGAAATCCAAACATGACCCAATCCTCATTTGAAAAATCCAAAACTTCTCCTAGACATACTCCTTACACCCCTGAACATGAATAAACTAAAAAATCTATGTCTCGGAGTTGGGAAGACCAATTTAAAAATCTTCATAGTTAAGAGGCTTAAAATATGCCTAAGTCTCCCAACACTTACAGAAATTTTCAAGTCCTAAACTTCCCATGCATGTAACTATGAGTTAAGTCAGAATAGAAATATCAACCTAAGTCTTTTTTTTTTCACTTCACTATGGCCCATAAGTTCATCCTCTCCATGAAATTACTACTATAGCTCAAAAATATACTACCTACCTTCTCCCGTGTAGTACTAGTTTATGACGACTAGAGAAAAGACAATCAAGGGGGTAAAATCACATAATAGGGATAGTCGATCTTATCTTATATTATAACCCATTACGATCTTAACAACATATTATACTTTCTCACATCATAGTTACTTACCCATTCATACAACACAACTACCTTCAAAATTCAATATACAGTAATGAGTCTATATTATTACTTATTGGCTAATCTAACTGTTTCCATTCACAGCCTGTAAGAGATTTCTATAACCATCATAACTATCCACTCAGGCTCCTTCCCCATTTTAAATAGATAATAATCATAGCCAAACTCTTCCTCCATAGACTACCATAAAATCTACAAATATTACTTACACATTAGTCTATCACTATGAAATGGCAACCCATCTCTCAATCAATGGTTATACGACTAAACTAGCTTCCTTACGCAAAAGTCACCCTCATTCTGATTTCTAATATTGTGACGTCATATCACTAACTTCAAGATGATCTTACTACCAATAGGGTATGACACCTTAGCACATACTACTACTCAGGTGAAAATATTATTCCAACATTTTGACATATATCACTATCCTTAAGCATGACATCTGCAACAAAAATTTTGAAAGGGATTGAATACACTTCATACCTTAGGGTTAAATGCATGATTGATGTAGATAGGGGTATAATCTTAAGTCAATACATTGTAAAGCACTTATGGACTCCTCTCAAGTCCTTTTGCAATTTAATAATCTTTTATGACTCAATTAGAAGGGACCACCTCATCTAGACTCTAAAATTCTACACTTGAACCGACTCGACAATGAGACATAGTTAATAAAGTTAGAGTAAAGAAGAAATCTTGATAACTTCCACATGGACAACACAATGTCATGATCTAGAACATGAAATTTTTTTTTCTAAATGCCTAGTAGCTTCCTACTTATAAGTGTGGCGTGCTACACACCCATAAACAGGACTCTACCTGACGTGATTTCATAGACACCCTAGGACCATGAACCATGCTTTGATACTAATTTTTTCATAACCCAAGTCGAGGACCTGTCCGCGATGAGCATTCCAAACCATAAAGGCTCAGGCGCCCATCTCTATCTGGCAATTATGCACACCAATCACATATTATAAAGAAGTGCAAAAAAATGATACAACAAAAACATGGTTGTCATCTTATTTCAACTAACAATATGATTATGAAATCCATAAACATTCAACAACATCTAACACCAGTCTGTGAAATCTCTAACAATTACAAAACTAACATCTATCTAAAACTGGGACAAGGCCCCTAGTCGAACCATAAACCAAAATAAAATAACAATGTCCATAAGCAGGCCTTTCAAAATAAGGGAGGTTCACTAACTACAACTTCTGACAAAATTGATCTACTACTTAGCGGGACCCCGAGACTGAGCCTTAAATCCTGAAATATAAGGGTCAATACAGATGTACTAGTATGTAGAACAGTCTAAAAACAAAAAATACATTTTTATAGAATATAGGTAAGAGAATTTCATAAAAACAATTTCATCTTAAAATGTTTTAAAACACATGGGCATAATCTAAAAATGTCAAAACATCTTTCTAGAATCATGACTCTACTCTTTATTATTTTACTTTTGAGCTAGATGGTGCACCCTACAGACTATACTTCCACAGGCTATATGGAATCTGCCCTTGCCTCAGTGGCAAAGCCCCCAATCCAAGTTTACTGTAAGGATTAGAGTATTAATAAGGGGGACACACAAGATCATAAAGCAGGGAGCCAAAATCCCCAATGAAATCAACATGTCATGGTAGTGCACAAAATCATAAAGCAGGGCTCCTAACCATAGTCCCAAATTGGGATAACATGAATCAAGGTACACAAGATCACAAAGTAGGGTACCATAATCCCATATTGGAAAATCATGATTTCCAACATTGAGTCTTCCAATTCGTGCTTTCTTCGGGTAACCATCTAACTCTCTTTAAGTCCATTTTTAAATCTCTTATAAGAAAACATGCATCATGATTACAAACCACTCTTTTCTTATTCTGTTAAGGGCGATTCACAATAGGGTATTGTCATACTTTTACTTGCAAGTTGTTTTATCATATCATGCCACAACCCTTCTCATTCAAACCATTTATAATGTTCTACTTTAGATTTTTCAATCAACTCAATTATTTGAACACCAAAAATATTTAAACAATGCAAGGGAGTCCTTATTTCAAAATAGGTGCAAACTCATGCAAAGATTCTCCCTTTTCAATATTTGAATACATGATGATCAATTACTTTATAACAATTCATGCAACCCTTTCAATTATTACATTGAACATTTATGATCAAGAAAATACCCTCTCTTTAATTCATAGTCAATATCAAGTCCAAAATAATAGTAAAAACTTGTCTAGGGGTCTAGTTTTAAATTACCTTTCTAGAGTTTTATCAGTCCTCTCTAGTCCTTCTAAAGCTTCTCAGGCTGATATGATGAATACTGAGTTTCGTTAGGCTATTCATATGTTAGATTAGATAGTAGATTCTCAATTTGAGTTTGGTGCTTCTGTTACTCCATCTTCTAAGGCCACAAGGGTTAGATAATTTATGAGGTTGAACCATTTGACCTTTACTGGTGTTATGGTTAATGAGGATCCTCAAAGTTTTCTTGATGATATGGAAAAGATCCTCTATCTGATGCATTCCACTAATATGGAGGGCGTAGAGTCCGCTGCCTATCAATTGAAAGATATGGCTTATCAGTGGTATAAGAAATAAGACCAGTCAAGGGGTGATGATACTGAGAGAACCTTGTGGGATGATTTTTCTAATGCTTTCCTGGACCACTTCTTTTCTCAAGAGCTGAGAGAGGCAAAGACGGAAGAGTTTGTTAACCTAAAGCAAGGCAAGATATTAGTCATGGAGTATTCCAAAATGTTTTACTAGTTATATCGATATGCTCCATAGTTGAATTCTAGCATGCGAGCTAGAGTAAGGAAGTTTACTTCTGGGTTATCCCAAGACCTGATTCTGGAAAGTAAGGTTCCCTTGCTAAAAATGAACATGGTTATCTCCAGGCTGATTGTGTATATGTAATAAGTAGAGGAATGAAAGGGGAAGAAGGTTGAAATTGGGGAAAGACAGTGAGAAATTTTGGCATTCAGAGTAAGAGGGAGGTCTGCTACAGAGTGGCAGAGATAGTGGAAATCAGTCCAAAAAAATGGGGCAATTATGGGTCCTACTGATATCTAGTACTTCCTACCAAAAGTCATTTGGTGATAAACATTTTTAAGGTAGCAATAATTATAGGGAACAGGGTACCTAATCTTAGGCTAGTAGAGCCTAATCAGCTCCATTATATCCTCTTTGCAAATTTTATGGTTGACTATATCATGGTTTCTATGATGAGGGAAGGGATAAGTACTTCAAATGTGGTCATCCATGGCATATTCTTAAAAACTATCTAGTGGCTAAGGTTTCTTCTGGGGCAAATAAAGTTTTGGTTGCCTCTTTATCAGCTCTGATGCAAAAGGGTACACCATCTGGATCTAACACTGGTCAGAACCAACTCTATGCTCTCACTACCCACCAAGAGTTCGAGGCATCACCTGATGTCATCATTGGTATGGTGAAACTCTTTTCCCGTGATGTGTACTATTTACTTGATATGGGGTCCACTCTTTACTGTGTGACCCCATTTATGGCTATGCATTTTTGGTTTTGGTCCGAGAGTGTTTTGGACCCTTTTTCTATTTCTACACTATGGGAGAATCTATGGTTGCTAAAAGAGTCTATAGGGGTTGTTTGGTATCTGTGGGTAGATGGGAGACTTTAGTGGATATGTTTGAATTAGATATGGTTGAGTTCGATGTCAATTGGGGATGGATTGGTTTCTCTCATACTAGACTTTTCTAGATTGTCGAATCTATAAAGTTGTCTTTAAATTCCCTAATGAATCAGTTATTGAGTGGGGAGGTGGTTACCTAGCTCCTAAGGTAAGGTTCATATCATATCTTAGAGCTCGAAGATTAATCTCTAAGGGGTGTCTCTATCATTTGGTATGGGTTAAAGACTCTAACTCAGATATTCCTTCTTTACATTCCATCATGGTGATAAATAAAATTCCTGAGGTCTTCCCTGACGACCTTCCCGATGTCCCCCCTAATAGGGAGATTGATTTTGGGAATGATCTTGTTCCGGACACTCGTCCTGTCTTTATTCCTCCATATAAAATGACTTCGACTAAGTTAAAGGAGTTTAAGGAGCAATTAAAGGATCTTTTAGACAAAGATTTCATCCTTCCTCGTATATCCTCGTAGGGTGCACTAGTATTTTTTATGCGTATGAAGAATGGTTCCCTCAGTTTGTGTATTACCAATAATTAAATAAGGTGATGATAAAGACTAAGTACCCTCTTTTGAGGATAGACAATTTGTTTGATCAACTTCAGAGTGCTAAGTTTTTCTCCAAGATCGATCTTTGATCCGAGTATCATCAATTAAAGATTAGGGGCAGATATCCCTAAGACTGTCTTCTATACCCGATATGGGCATTTTGAGTTCTTGGTTATGTCTTTTGGCTTGACTAATACCTCGATGACATTCATGGACTTAATGAATAGAGTCTTTTATCAGTTTCTGGATTTGTTTGTCATTATATTCATAGAAGATATCCTAGTGTACTTAAAAAGCGAGGTGGATCATGTCGATCACGTCCGCATTGTGTTGCAATCCCTGAAAGATCAGTAGTTGTATGCTAAATTTTCAAAATGCAAATTTTAGTTGAACGTTGTCACTTTTTGGGTCATGTCATATCTAGTAAAGGTATCATGGTGGATCCGCAGAAGGTTTTAGTGGTTAAGAATTGTCTTAGTCCCACGACTCCAATCGATATTAAGAGTTTCTTGGGTTTATTCAGTTACTATAAGAGATTTGTTGAAGTTTTCTTGACTATTGCTACCCCGTTAACTAAGTTAACTCAGAAGAAAATAAAGTTCTTGTGGTCCGTTCTTGTGAGGGTAGTTTTGAGAAGATGAAGGATAAGTTGACTTTGGCTCTAGACTTGACTTTGATTGAAGGCACTGAAGGTTTTGTCATCTATTGTGTGCGTCCTGTGTAAGGCTTAGTTATGTTTTGATGCAGCATGGCAAGGTGATAGCTTACGACTCTAGACAGTTGAAGGTACATGAGAAAAATTATTCGACTCATGACTTAGAGTTATTGGATGTGGTGTTCGTGTTTAAAATCTGGTGTCACTATCTTTATAGAGTTCCTGTGGATATCTTTTCAGATCATAAGAGCTTATAGTATGTGTTCACTTAAAAGGATCTAAATCTCAGGCAAAAAAGGTGGCTTGAGCTACTCAAAGACTATAACATGAGTCTTCACGACCACCCAGGTAAAACTAAAGTGGTTGCTGATGCTCTTAGAGGTTATCCATAGAGAGTCTAGCTCATGTGGATAAGGAGAAATGAGAATTGGTGAAAGATATTCACTGTTTAGCTGACCTTAGAGTTTGCCTCTTAAACTCGAAAGATGACAGTATGTTTGTTCAGGAGGTGGCAAAGTTATTTCTTGGTGCAGAAGTGAAAGAGAAGTAAGTGTTAGATCCTATTTTGATACAAATCAAGGGTGATGTAGGTGGGCAAAAAGTGATGTCCTTGCGGTACCATGAGAGATTATGTGCTCATGATGTAGATGATTTTGGATAAAGGATCTTGGCTGAGGTGCATGAGTTGCTTTATGTTGTTCATCCTGGTTCGATGATGATATATCATGAACTTAAGAAGATCTATTAGTAATACAATATGAAGCAAGATGTGTCCAGTTTTATGTCTAAATACATGGTGTATCAATAAGTAAAAGTTGAGCACTTGAGGCTTGAATGATTGTCAAGAAATTAAGTTACCTGTGTGGAAGTGGGAAGTGATCAATATGGACTTCGTTATCGGTCTTCCTCAATCTCAGAATTAGTTTAATTTGATTTGGGTCATCATGGATAGGATAACCAAGTCTGTTCACTTCTTTCCAGTGAGGACTAATTTCTCAGTGGAAGATTATTCCATAATGTTCATTGAGAAAATTGTAAAGTTCCATGGAGCGCCTGTTTCTATCATATCCGATCATGGAGATTATTTTTCATCATAATTTTGGTAGTCGTTTCAGAAAGGTTTGGTGACTAAGGTGAGTCTTAGTATAACTTTCCACCCACAGTCGGATGGACAAGCGAAAGAACTATTTAGACACTGGAGGATATGCATTGAGCTTTTGTGATTAACTATGATGGTAGTTGGGTTGCGAATTTTCCTATTATAGAGTTTGTGTATAATAATATCTACTACTCTAGCATTGGGATGGTCCATTTGAGGCCTTTTATGGTAGGAGGTCTAGGTATCCTATTGGGTGGTTCGAGGTTGGTGAGGCGGAGATGTTGGGCCTGGATTTGGTTCACCAAGACATGAGAAGGTGAAGATAATTTGAGATAGCTTAAAGCTGCCCAATGTTGCCAAAAGTCCTATGTGGATGTGAGGCATAGAAAGTTAGAGTTTGAGGTTGGGAATAGGGTGTTCTTGAAGGTGTCTCCCAGAAAGGAGTGGTGCAGTTTGGTAAGAAAGGAAATCTTAGTCCTCGGTATGTCAGTTCGTATTTAGTCTTGAAGAAGGTTGGTAATTTGTATGTGAATTGGAGTTGCCCCTCTAGTTTGAGCTCCGTTCACCCGGTGTTGCACATATCTATGTTGAGGAAGTGTGTGGGTGACCCATCGCAAGTTGTGCCTATCAAGGATATTGGTATTTCAGATTCCTTGTCTTATGTAGAAGTCCCGGTTGAAATCTTGGATTAGCAATTTCGTCGGTTGTAGACCAAGGATGTAGCTTTAGTAAAGGTTCTATGGAGGAACCATAAGGTTGAAGAGGCTACTTGAGAAACTGAATAGGACATGAAGTCCAAGTATCCATTCCTATTCCCTATTATGGAGAATCATGCTTAAGTTATGTGTTGTTCTTAATATCTTTGTTTTCTGTGTTTGATAAAGAAAGATTGTGAATTCCTTAGTAATCTATTTTTTGTCTTACTGGTCTTGGGACCCAAGTCATAACCAAAATAGTGTGTAATTGGATAAGTTCTGCTCTGAGTACAAGCGGCTCACTACAAGTCGTAAGGCCTCGGTAGGAGTGGTAGGGTTTAGTCTTATGTTTTCCAGTGTCTAACCCCTTTGGGTACTGTGTTGGTCACGGCTAGAACCTATGAGTCGTAGGGTCAGATTACGAGTGGGATCATAAATTTGTAAGATGGATGGTATATGGGTGTCCAACTTACTGTCTAGGATACTGCTCAAGGCTATGAGTCGTATAATGTGGTGACGAGTCAATGGGTCGACTCGTAACCAAGGATGGATTCTTAAAACTATTAAGTTGAGGGTATTCTGGACATTTTCCACTTTAAACCCTTGGACCCTATGACTCAAAACCTTTCTTTGGACTTTATTATCACACCATTCTTAATAAAACACTCCTAAATTCTCTCTCGAACTCTCTGTTCAAGCTAAGGTAGGGGTTTCAAAGAAGGTGATCATCTATGGTTCTAAAGGTGTAACCTTGTAACGCCCTGAATCTGGTACCCGGAAATGCTACACGATGCTTATGACCCCAAAGGACCACAAGCTAACCCATGTCTAATATCTGTAATTGGGCACTGCATAATATACTGTATAAATGCGGAAAGAGGCTAAAAGTCCATAAGATTCAAATATTTGATAAAACATAACATCTAGAAATACGGTATATATCAATACCAAAACAAAACTAAAATAACTGTTTGAATATGCAAAAGTCTTGGAAGCCTCTAAACTGTCTAAAGACTGTGGAGTTGATGGGACATGTCCCCAACTAACTCTAGACTACTGAAATAATAAAGTAATAAAATAATCATGCAATCCTTGAATAATAAGGATTTACTGCTAGTCTGGCTGCTGAACGTCTGATTTACTAAGGATGCTCTGGAGCTTGTACTTCTGAACCTATGGTATAAAACATCATAGCACAAATGCATCAGTACGGTTGAATGTACTGGTATGCAAGTAAGGTAGGATGAATGCAAGGGGTTTATATGCATGAATAATATTAACTAACTGAATAACATGAATGTGAGAATACATGCATGAATACGTGAGCTGTAACTGAGATCATGACATCACTGAATCTGAATACTGATAACATAAGTTTTGTATAACTGATCTACTATTATCTGAATGACTGTGTCTGAAAGTCCTGTTTCTGATGGAACTAGCTGAGTTTCGATCTAAGCTGAGTGACTGTATCTGATAGTCCTGAATTATGTAGAACTATCTGAGTTCTATTATTGAGACTAAGACTAAGACTGTAGCTATGGGAAGTATTCATCTAACCGACATGCCCCAAATAAGATAATATTATTAAGTTGGGGTCCAATCTGTAACCCCAATTGGAAGGGTGTCAATACTGCGCCACTGGTAAGGACAAGCTGTGAGTAATCCCGCATCTAATAGGTACTCTAAGGAGAATGTGGGACCCTCATATAACAGGTTAAGCCACCTCATCTACCCTCAACTATCAGGTTTGATGTCTCATCCTACGCTGGCTACGTAGTTCTAGAGCACAAGGATTGCTTCTAAGAATCACATCCTCTAATAACAGGTAAGTTCCCATCCTTGGGCTTACTCAATGTTGAATCCTACTCCCATCTGAATAGACACTGAACATGATTAACTGAACTGAACTGGACAGCGTTCATTGAGTTCCATTGACTAATGGAATACTACTGAGATTACTGAATTTTTGTGATTTCTAAGATTACTGAGTTTACTGAGTTTTCCTGAGTCACATGACTGACTGAGTTCTATGAATCATGGCTTGACTGATAGTATCTATAAAACATGACACTGGCTCTAGGCAGACAACTAAATTATCGGGTACAAGTACTCCCAGGAATCGATAGCATGAAACTGACAAGACATGACACATCTTGACACATGACCATAGTCAACAATTCATAGTATAATCATTGGGAATTTTCATGAAGTATTCGCATGCTATAATATTACACATGAATAGGAATGCATGTAAATATATCATAATTTCATAGCCTAATATCATGAGCATTATGTCAATCCATTACAAAGCATAACAATAACGTGGGAGTCATATCAAACATAAGGGAGAAATATGGATTCATCAATTTTGGTCACAAATGAGTCAGAAGGCATAATTTCTATTCTCTTAGGCATTTTATCAAACACCTTGCATGCATATCTTTAGGCTTAGGCATGAATATTGAAATAATAATTTATGGCAACATTTTACACTTCCAATGCAAGAATTTCAACAACATACTAACATACTTTTATGATAGTCATTAAAGACTTCAACTTGGAAATCAAACAACAACATAAACATGGATATAATTCAATTCATACCGTGGAATCCAAAATTTATATTTCAAATAGGGTTTCTTGAGCTTCATGGGTGAAAGGAACCCATGGATCAACACTTGATATACCTGGGTAGATGATTTCTTGACAATTGATAGAGGAAATCTTAAATTTTTGACTTGAAATTAAACATCTAGGGTTTTTTGTTCTTGGGGATTGATCTTTGAGAGAAACCCTAATTTGGTGTTATAAATGAATAATGAAGTTATGAGCTCTAGTATGGTATAATTAGTGGTTAATACGGGTGAAAAAGACCTAACTACCCTTTTAAAAATGGATCAAAATCACTGATCGAAAGTGGTGACGGTCCGTCGGTCTATCCCATCGTACTTGGCCAGAACCTAAACTTCCAGCCTCGTCTGCAGATGGTTTGGGCGACGGTTCATAGATAGATCGATGGTTCATCAGTCTTGACCATCACACTTATCCAAAAATGGGTTCACTGCCTTAGTTGCGACAGCTTGGGCGATGGTCCGTCAGTCTGACCGTCACTTCTAGGCAGTTCCGACAGTTCTCTGTAAAACATCTATAACTTTTTACTCCTATACCGGATTTGGACGAAATTGGTATTGTTGGAAATCTAATTCAATTTAACATAATATAAAAAGTATAAATTGGGGAAATTCTATCTTATTTAAACATTAATCATTTAGGAAGCCATCACTAACTCTTCTAGAGACTAGATATGACTTAAAGAAAGTTTGGGATATTACAAACCTCTTCCATATTCCTTGGTATTTCAAGCATGTTACTCCTTCCTTTTTGTTATTTCATCAAAAGCACATGTTTTAATGTATAGCTTTCATGGTATTGTTATGGTTTTGAAATAAGGGTTGAGGTTTTTGAATGCTTATTATTGAATGATGTTTTATCATGGTCAAAATATGGTTTTCTATAATTTAAATATGGTTTTGAACATGTGGGTGCATGGGTATGGCGATTGAACTAGAGAATAGTAATTTTCTCTAAACTTTTGACTTTTGAAGTGTTTATGACCCCAACCCTATATTGTAAAATTGAATTAATGCATTTCATAGCTGGCAAAATAGTTAATGATGCCTTTGAAAACCTCGTGGGGTACACGAGAATCCCCAAGTAATTTTAAAAATGGATTCTGCGGGGTACACAATAATCCCCTAAGTTGTAACGCCCC
>NC_061114.1:196662895-196745590 GCF_002878395.1 Capsicum annuum
ACTTTTGATAGGTTGAAGTAGATCGACCATAACTTTTGCTCCAATAGACAAATTGGATGAAACCAATTTCATTGAAAAGAGGACTCGCATAGATTTTCGTTGATATATAGTAGATCACCCAGATTATTATGTACAAGGATTTATGATCATTTAAAGTTGGAACAAAAATACGCCAGGCCTCAGTACTTTTTCCTGCACGTTTTACTATTCACTACTATTCATGGTTCGATCGAAATATTCATAACTTGTCGTTCGGGTGTCCGTTTTGGATGATCCACATATAGTTGGAAATCTTATTCAATACCGCACTCAATGGTGGGTCATAATCTAAGACATTCGACATGGAAAATTTATAATTCATTCTAGAAGATAGAACCAACACGTTTACACACAAAATTTCAATGAAAAATTTCTTGGGGTATTACATAAGTATTAGCTAATGACATTTATTGAAAGATATAGTCGGTATAATGATACCACTTAATAATGTCATAATAATTGATTCCTGAAATTGGTTGTTTGGTCATGTGCTAATTGTCTTAATCGGGCAATAATGGGGGTTGTGATAGCTAGCCGTAAAGGTGAATGATGGACGCTGGAAACTCATGTTTACCAACATGAGGGTTGGTCTTAGTGACCATATGCTTGTGGGCTACAATAAAATCCCCCAAGTTTATACTAGTATATATGTATCATAGAGGGCGAAGGATACAAGGGAATCCCCAGCCATCTATGATATCTCCAGTTCATGTGGCTACACACACTGGGCCCATTTAGGGGGAAACATTGGACCCATATATACTGTGGGTGGATTTATGATGGTAAAGCTACACAATCCAGGTTAAGGTTTTAAAATATATGCTAAACCTTGTTCCCTATCCTGGTATGGTATATAGATGTATATATGTATTTGCATATGGTTATTTGTATTAGTTTGATTTGGTTTTGAATTAATGGATTTATTTTTTACTTATCTCTGAGTTACACACTAATGTTAACCCAGGTAACCGTCTTGGGTGCTATATCCCTATGAGATGCAATAATTAACCATACTTCCACTAGTTATGCTCAGTGACTTGGTGATTCAGGGATAACTTTTTAGTCAGACTAATATGGTGAGCTTCCATACACTGGAAGGCCCCATTTCATGCTATGGATTTCTTTTGTCATCATTAGTCCTTCGATTTTAGTTTTGTCTATGGTCGGGGGCATGTTCTGACTGGATACTCTTATGCTCTAACTAGAGGATTTGATGGACTATTATGGGCATGGGCGGTGTCGGTATTAGTGTTAGTATTAGTATTGGTATTAGTATTGGCATTGGGATCAGTATTGGGTGGTTGGTTGGTTGTGGATTACGGTTTTGATTTTAGACTTGTTATCATGTCTTTAAATTAATTTTATATTATTTTGTAATATGCTCGAGATTCATCCGACATGGGGTGAAGGGTAGTCAATGGTATGGGTATTGGGGGTGGTCTTTGATACCGATTGGACTTGAGATACCCAAAACAGTTAGGCCTTGATTGGGGTCGTGTAAAATGAGTCCTAGGTTTACTTGTCTCATATATATACAATATGTTGCAATAAGAAAATCCTATGTCTCATATGCAAAGAACACTCAATCTCTCTTGAAGCAAACATTTAGCTAAGCCTCAGCTGCAACAAGGACCTGTTAAGTCAAAAGTGTCTCTTATGTTCTTGTGGTATTTGAATCTTTATCTAGTGATTTGTAAAATATAAACCTAATTCTCTCGTTAAGATATTGTAGGTCTTTTCATTGTTTGTTCTTCTCTTAATGTTGAATCAGCTTGAGTTTGACAGTCTCGGCTAGAGTTAACCAATGGTTGAATCGGCTCGAGTTAGTTGTTTTAGTAGTTAGCGATAGAGTTATTGCAGTGGAGTATTGTAATTGAGTTATTGCAAGTTATATAGGATTAAGAGTTTAATACTTCAAATTATGAAGTTTGTATTCAAGTTGCTTGAAGATAGTAAAGTGGTTGGAAATCCTACGAGATAGGTCGTGGTTTTACTCTCTTGAGTAAGGAGGTTTCCATGTAAATATCTTGTGTTTGTTTTCCTTATGTTGTACCGTTTGTTTATTCTTTTTTATCACTGTATACGTTGGTTAGGAACCTGGTCCCTAAGATGATAGGTAAATCTTATGCCTCTTTAACTTGTGTTTGAGCATGTTTTTCCTAAACGGTTAACAACTAGAAAGAATTATCTCAGATGGCAATACCACTAAACCTTATAAAAGGTCAGTTCACTAGTAGACCACCCAGATTCAACGAACAGTATTATCAATGGTGGATGACTCACATATTATGATTTTATTATGGCTGAGGACAGTGATTTGTGGGATATAATTCTTGACGGACCTTTTGTTCTTACTAAACTTGTTAAGGTTGGGAAAGTCACCTCAACTATTCTTAAAATGAGAAAAGGAGTTTGATGATGTTGATAAAAAGTAGATCAAGAAAAACTTCAAAGCCAAGAAACTCTTTGTTTGTGGTATTGAACCTGATGAATACAACAGGATCTCAACATGTGAATCTGCTAAATGGATCTAGGATTGTTTGCAAACTGCTCATGAGGGACTAGTCAGGTGAAATCATCGAAAGTTGACATGTTAACTACTCAAGATGAGGCTTTTACCATAAAAAAAGGTGAATATATCCAAGAGATACATACTAGGTTCACAGAAATTACAAATAAATTACATTGTCTTGGTGAAGTGATAAGGCCTACCAAACAAGTTTGAAAAATTCTCAGTATCTTGCCCAAGTCTTAGAAGAGTAAGGTTGATGTTATCACAGAGGCAAAAAACCTTAAAACTTTAATCATGAATGATTTGATTGGAAACTTGAAAACTTATTATCTCAAAAGACAACAAGACGAGGGAAGAAGTGAACAGAAGAAGGATAAAAATTTGGCATTGAAATTTGCAAATGAGGAATCAAGTGAAGATGATGAAGATATTGGTTACATGTTAAAAAATTTCTCAAGATTGTGAGGAGAAATGAAGGATTTCCTAGAAGAGAATATTAAAGTAGCTACACCAGGGGAAACAACATGTGCCACAAATATGAAAAACCAGATCATTTTATCAAAGATTGCCTTCTACACAAAGTTGAATATGCATAATATATCAATACGGGTTGGTGACAGAGAGAAGAAAAAAGGACTGAGTCCTTGAAAAATTCAAAAAAAAAAGTTATAACTGATAAATTTTTAAAGTAGAGACTTGCAACTTGGGGATATTCTTTTAGTGAATCTGAGGTGTCTAAAAAATAAGAAAATGCTTCAATTATGGTGATTGATACTCTCTTTAGCCAAATTTGAAGATGAAGGTGATGACAAGGAAACTATTTTGGACATTAAAACAATCTCAAGGATTATTCTCTTAAAAAGAGTTAAAATCCCTTGCCACAAACTTGATTGATTCTATGTGTGATCTCATCAAATATATAGACCTGCTAAATAAAAGTATTGATGAACTTGAGATAGAGAAGGTGGAGTTATCTGAATTATTATCTAAGTTACAAGAAAGTTACCAGTCCTTATCTTTTGAAAATGATCTGTTAAATGAGAGGCTTAGTGAAATAGCTAATTTTGATGAGCAGGAAAAAGGTGAAGGTAGTAGGATCCAATTTGATCTTGAGGAGAAACTGACCTAGGCTTATTTAGACCTTAATACCTCTTTGGAGAGCAGCTCCAACCTTGAGAGGGGTCTGGTCCGGATCAAATTTGAGCTTGTGAAGTCTCTAGAATAAACCACTTTCTCTCAAGTTTTAACCAATCCCACCAACCAGGGGTCTAATAATGGAGTGGGTCTTGGCTTCCTAGATCAGGTCAACCTTATAATCCTCATAGAAAGTGTCTTTCTATTGTAGACAATCTATTGTGCACTCATTATGGTAGAAATGGCCATGTCAAAGATTTTTGTCCAGCCAGGTTAGCTGTTGTAAGGAAGTTGAGCAAGTTTTCTGAATCAAAAACTCATAATACACGACTACTTTCTTGGACCAAGAAAAACCTTATTTTTCCTTTTCCTTACTAGGAACTCAAGTTTCAATGGGTTTTGAATTAATAAATTACTATGATTACAGGCTGGAGCAAGAAAAAGTAGTCATCATTGGTATATAAATGATGGCTACTCCAAATATGTGACTGGAAGAATTGAAGACTCCTCTCAATCAAACCCATAAAGGAGGCAGTGTCTCTTTTTGTAATAGTAATAAGGGTTTTATTCTAGGTGTTAGAAGAATCGACAAAAATCTTAACCATGCAATTGAAAATGTGCTTTATGTTGATAGTAAAAAATACAGCCCGTTAAGTGTGTCTCAAATTTATGACAAAGGAAATAAGGTGAAGTTTATGTCTGATAAGTGTACAGTTACAAGCCTTAAAAATAATGAATTTATCCTCACAACTTGTAGAAGCAAAAACATGTGTGTATCTAACTTGGGGTCCTGTAATGCTAAGAATTTCACTTATCTTAGTACTCAAGATATTGTTGTTGAATTGTGGCACAAAAAACTAGGACATGTGAGTTTCTCTCTGCTGAACAAGTTGTTAAGTAGGGAAATGGTTTGAGATATGCCCAAGTTGAAGTTTGAAAGCACCAATGTGTATGATGCTTGTGTAAAAAGGAAGCAGACCAGATCCTCTTTCTAGTCAAAGGAACATGTGAGTACCTTTAAAGCCTTGAAACTTCTCTACATGGACTTGTGTAGACCTATAAAAGTCACAATTAAAGGGGGAAATATATATTTTAGTCATAGTTGATGACTATTTTAGGTTTACTTGGACTATGTTTCTGAAATCCTAAGACGAAACCTTCCTAGGGTTCATAACCTTTGCCAAACAGGTGCAGATGAAGTACAGTGAAAAGATTCTAGAGATCTCGTCCGACCATGGGACAAAATTTGAAAATATCAAATTCAATAAACTCTCTAATGAGCTTGGAATTGATCATAACTTTTTTTTCTCCTAGAACACCTTAACAAAATGGTGTTGTAGAGTAGAAAAATAGAATATTGGCGGACATTGCTAGAACCATCTTGATTGATGTAGAAATAGCCAAAAACTAGGGTTAAAGTTGTTAACATTGCTTGCAATGTGATTAACATATGTCTCATTTGATCCATTCTTAAGAAAACCCCATATGAACTCTTAACAAAAAGAAACCCAAGTTGAGTCAAAGTTTTTGGGTGCAAGTGCTTTGTGTTGAACAATGAAAAGAATGACCTAGGAACGTTTAACCCAAGAAGTAATGAGGGAATCTTTGTTAGTTATTCCTTCAATAAAAAGGCTTACAAAGTCTACAATAAGAGAACACTGTGTGTAGATGAAAAGTGCATGTGGTGTTTGATGAAGTGGGAAGTTTAAATGAAGGCCACACCCATGGTGATACTAATGTTAAAGATCTCCTTCAACCTTTAGGAAGTTCAAGTTGTGGTGAAAAGACAGATGAGGAGATAAGATGCTATAGATTTGACCAGGTTTAGCTCACAGATACAAAAATGATCACTCCAACCATCAGGAACCTAATTCATCCATGTCCCACCAACAGGATCTCGATCCCCAGTCAAACTCTATAGGGCATCAGTCCCCTCAAAGAATCACTTCAGTGGGACCTAGTACCTTTCCCTAAAGATTAACAGAGTAATGATGCTCAAATATAAGATGAATAGGAAATATAGAAAAGTAGAAGCAGTAGAGATCCAAGAAACAGAAAAGTAGAAGAGGAAGAAGGAAGAAGAAACATTATATATTAGTATTGTAGTCAATCTGATTGATCTTAATTCTTATGTACGTAGTCGATATATATGTATATATATAGTGATTGGATGATATACTTAACTAAGGAGCCTTCAACTAACTAAATACAATAATGTAACTAACTTATTGAATGTAATGGTGCAATTGACTTCTAAAACCTGATAACTAACTTTTCCTCCTTTTCTTCTTTAGCTTATACTCATTACTCAACACTCCCTCTCAAACTTGGCATTGTAAAGAGAATGACAAAGCCAAGTTTGTACATACGATATTCATGTTGAACCTTAGTCAGGCCTTTAGTGAATGCATCTGTAGGTTGATCATGAGTGGATATATATATTTAGTTTTGATCAGTCCTTGTTGGATTTTTTCCCTCACAAAGTGGCAATCTATTTCTATATGCTTAGTCCTCTCATGGTAGATAGGATTTATAACTATTTGTAAAGTAGCTTTGCTGTTATTAAAGATGATCACTGGTGGTTGTAGTTAAACACCTAGACCCTTAATCAAGCCAATCAACCATATAAGTTATACAACTGTTGAAGTAAGACTTCTATATTTTGATTCTGCTGAGCTCCTAAAATTTATTGTTTGTTTCTTTGACTTCTAAGAAACTAGTGATTTACCTGGTTTGATAGTAAAGTTAGTAATATATCTCCTAAAAAAGCATAAGCAGCTCAATATGCATTACAATAAGCTATGAGAACATCTCTTTTTGAGTTAGACATTAGAAGACCTTGTCCTAGTTTTCCTTTTATACATTTGATAATCCTAAGTGTTGTACTCATGTGAGACTATTTTGGACTTTGTAAGAACTGACTCAAGGTTTGTACACTGTATGCTATGCCATGTCTTGTTCATGTGAGGTATAACAGTTTACCTATTATCCTTTGATACATCCCATAATCAACTAGTACTTCATCTTTTGAGCTTGTACCTCTTGAGAATGTTGATCACACTCTGTAGTTGTTAGTTTTTCTATGATATCAAATGGTGTTGGGGATGGTTTTGCAGCACTAAGACCAATTTTTGAAATTAATTCAAGTGCATACATTCTTTGGTGCATCACAATTCCTTCTTTAGACCTTGTAAACTTGATTCCTAGTAAGTCTTGAAAGCTTTGTAAAGTGCTTCTTTATTTCAACTATCTGATCCAGCTTATCTCCAGTTACTGCTATGCCATTAATATATAATAGTATATCACTAGTTTTTTTGATATATAGTGAATGATCATATTGATTTTGTCTGAACTTGCAATTGATTAAAGCTTGAGATAACTTTGTATTCCATTGCCTTAGTACTTGTTTCAGTCTATACAAGGATATAGTAAGTCTGCATACTTGTCTATTTTTCCCCTGACTTCTAAATCCTTGTGGAAGTTCCATGTAGATCTCATCCTCCATATCTCCTTGTAAGAAAGCATTGTACATATTTATTTGATGGATGTGCCAGTGTCTAGTAGCTGCTATTTCCAAAAATGTTCTTAGTGTGACCATTTTCACTACTGGACTGAAGGTTTCCTAGTAACTTATTCCTTCTTTTTGGCTAAAACCTTTTGCAACCAACCTTTCCTTGAACCTTTCTAATTCCCCAGAAGCTTTATACTTGATCTTATAAATCTACTTGTATCATATAGGTTTCCTGTCTGCTGGAAGATCAACCACCTTCCAGGTGTTGTTTCTTTCAAATGTAGCAACCTCAGCTTTCATAGCTTCTAGCCACCTAGGATCTTTCACAGCTTATACAAAGGATGTAGGTTCCACATATTAGAGAATTGAGATAAGTATCATTAATACTCAGTAGATATGTTATCATAAGAGGCATAGTTAGAAAGATAGTATAAAACATCACCATTGATAGTTAATAACACAAAATCTTTCATCTTCCAGGTGGATTTGAACCCCTGGTAGATTTTCTTTGATCCTTTTGAGTAGTTGTTTGTAGTCTAGTAGCCATCCTTGTTGTGATAAGATGTAGCACAGATTGTTCTACAGTTTGTTGTCTAGTGATTTAACTGGTTACTCTTCTTGTTACAGTAGTAGGAACTAGTATTTGTTGTATAGTTTCTTCCTGTGTAGGTTGTACAAGTTGACCATGTGTAGTGCTTGGTTGATCTTCAATGTTGTTACTAGTGGATTAAAGTTGAAGGTCATGACAAGGTTGTATTCTAGTCACACCAGTAGTATCTTTTGACTCAACCTCAGGATCATATGTAGGAAACAAATGTTGTGTAGGTTGACTTAGATCAGTCATGAATGAAAATGTATCTTCTCTGAACACCACTTTCCTATTGGCAAAGAAAAGCTTGTTAGTAAGATCATAGAGTATATAACTCTTCTTTGTTTCTGAATCGACCATATGAACTACCTTTCTAGATCTGGGGGTCGGTTTGTTTGATTCATTGACAACTTTAGCATAAGATAGATACCCTAAAACCTTAAGATGTTTCGGTGAAGGTTTTTTATTATAAAACTTCTCATAAGGTGTCACATAACTTAGCACAGAAGATGGAAGCCTATTAATTAAGTATGTTGCTTGAACACAATAACCCCATAATTTTAAAGGTATATTATCTTGAAATCTTAAAGTTCTTCCTACTTCCAATAGGTGTCTGTGCTTTCTTTTAGCCACACCATTTTATTGGGGTGTATAAGAGTGGGAGGTTTGATGATTTATGCTTTGGTTTGCAAATAAATCACTACATAAGTTATTAACAAATTAAGTTCTATTATCTGTTCTGATGACTTTTACACATGTGTCAAACTGATTATGCACATAAGCTAAGAAATGCTTAAGAATAACCACAATATCAGACTTCAATTAAAGCAGAAATATCCATGTTATTCTAGTAAAGTCATCTACCACAGTTAAGAATGATTTGTGACCATCACAAGAAAGAACTTTGTATGGACCCCAAAGATCCATTTGTAGTAGATCAAAGGGTCTAATAATAGGGGTAGCACTAGTAGGGAATACTAATATAACTTGCTTAGCTAGTGGACACACACTACATTTATTGGTAACACCATCCAGAGAACTATTTCTAGTAGGAAACATTTTACATAGTATCCTATATAGAACATGTCCAATCCTATTATGCCACAGTTTAAGGCCTTTTTTTATCTGTTATCTCTACATTAAGCATACAATCAGCTACTTTTCTATGTCCTGGTAGTCTTTACCACAGTGCAAAGTAGAGTCCATTATTTTGTCTACCAATTTCCTTCACCATCCCACTCCAAAGATTATGAAATACATAGAAGTTAGGAAAGAAAGTAGCAGAACAGTTAAGTTGTTTAGTTTCCTATGAAACTGACAACAAGTTATATTTGAATTATGGTAAATGGAATATGTTTTGGATAGTGCTATTATTAGAGATAATACTAGAACCAATATGTGTAACAAGTGACATATCACCATTAGGTAATGTGACTTTTTGAGGATGCACTAACTCAGATATTAAACCTTTATCAAGGAGTTCATGATCTGTAGTCATATGATTTGTAGCACCTATTTCAACAATCCACTGATGTGGTTTATTGCAGACCAACAGGGTATTAGAATACCTGACAAGTTAACTGAACTAGTGGAGGGTACTGTGACTTGATTTTGTTGCTAGTATTTTGCAAATCTGATCATATTGTCCAGGTGTAAACCTTGTTGTGAATATTCCATAATTTGGTACAGGTTGTAAGGTCTGATATGAACCATGGGACTGAGTCTGTTGAGGCTGCATCTTCAATCACAACATTATAAGCACTAGAACCAATCTTTATTTTCGTAAATTTGCTATCATAGCCACCTTTGAACTCATTGTGTATTCTTTGATCAGGATGACCTGGTGGATAACCAACCGGCTTGTAGTAATCCATCTTATAATGTCCTTTCATCTTACAATCATCATAAAAAACATTAGGGTTGTAGGTAGAAACATAGTTTCTTTTTCCCCTTTGATACCCATTTTGATATCCAAACTTAGAGAATATTGCCACTGTTTTAGTTATAGTAGGAACAACACCAATAATTCCTGTGGCATGCATAGCCTGAGTCACAAAATCTTGATTTTCATCATTCATAATCATGGAATAAGCCATATTAATAGTCGGTAGTGTTGTCACTAACAAGATTTCACTTCTTGCTTGAGATTATGAATCATTCAAGCAAATTAAAACTGGTACAACTTTTGCCTTTGGAGATAAGCTAGAAAATCTCTTCATTTTTCACAGTTACAAGCAAGTGATGGGACTAGAGACTCAAACTCATCCTATAGGTATTTCAACTTAGTAAAATAAATAGAAATAGACTGAACCCCTTGATACATAGTTACAATTTCTTGATGCAAATTGTAGGTTCTTGATCCATCTATTTATCATATCTTTCTTTAAGATTAACCCAAACATCATAAGCACTTGATGTATGTACTACCCCTCCAAGAAGGTTACTAGATACTGAGTTCATCCACCATGACAATATATAACATTAACTTTCTCCCATTGATTAGCTAAATCAATAGAGAAACTCTCTTTTTTCTGAGAACCATCAACCATTCCAAACTTATTTCGACCTAGCAATGCAATCCTAACTGCTTTACTCCACATAACATACTTTCACTTCCCTTTAACTAGAATAAAATAAGTGAAGTATCTGAGATATCAGCAGTGGAGAGATACAGAGGATGATTAATACCTAAAGTGGTAGATGTGTACTAAAAATTAGAATAGTCATTGGCATTATTCACTAGAGGTACATTTGAAAAACCAATTCCATCCACACAAGTCGCTATTGCAATCGATTATAGAAGATTTGCAGAAACTTATTGGATTTTAATGTTCTTGAATTCAAGAACCAATGCATATTCAAATGACAACTAGGATCGTGTACTGATTTAATTCAGTATATAATTTGATACCATAAAGATTAACAAAGTAATGATGCTCAATTATGAGATGAATAAGAGATACGGAGAAGTAGAAGTAGTAGAGATCAGAGAAATAGAGAGGTAGAAAAGGAAAAAGGAAGAAGAAGCATTATAGATTAGTATTATATTCAATCTAATTCATCTTAGTTCTTCTGTACATAGTCGATATATATGTGTATAGATAGTGATTGGATGATAGGTTTAACTAAGGAGCCTTTAACTAACTACCTACAACAATGTAACTAACTTCGTGAATGTGATGGTGTAACTGACCTCTAGAACTTGATAACTAACTTTCCCTCCTTTTCTTCTTTGGCTTATACTCACTCCTTAATAGTCCCCCTCATCCCTCTCAGCAAAGATCCAACTGGAAGAATCAATCCTCTCATACTCTTGGATATATACATATCTCTGATATGCAGTCATACATCATATATAGACATGTTTATACACCACTTATAAAGTATCAATACATTATATATATGTTACATGACTATTTATACAATACAATACATCACATACACACGCACATACACTTACACACACACACATATATATATAGAGAGAGATTGAAAGCTAATACATTTAAAAACCAAGAGCTTATCAACCAATTTACAGAGGTACTTATTCAACTTCAAAAAAAAAAGTTTATATAATTACAACTATAAGAAACATGCATGTTTCAACATACGTGACTTAAAACTTGGTGAAAATAATTAAACGAAATGAGTTGACTCAAATCACATCAAGCTAAAATTATATTTTGAATAAATCTAGAATTTTATATCAAAGATATTTCAGATTTTATTTCAAACAACTTTACTTTTCACTTCTAAAAGAGAAAAGAGAAAAAAACTAGCACTTGTTATTTTTTTGTTATGAAATATCTTGAGGTCTTTAACATTTTCAGTAAAACAATTTGAATGAGGTGGAATTTAGAGGCCTCATGTTTGAGCTTAGAAACTGAGTTGATTAAAGCACCACCACACCAATAATAGGTATATCCATTTTATTCTGGGAGAGAAAGTAGTCCATAACCTTAGGTGCACTGAAAGGATTAAATTTTTTAAGTACACACAAAAAAATTGTGGACTTAGATATTTTAAATAAGTTTTTTTATTGTTTTTTCTAGTTTTAATTTTTTTGATTTACTAAAATTTTTTAACACAAGAGTAACACAGTCAACAGATACAAATAGCACGCTTGTAGGAGTATAAAATTAAGAGGTGTAAACTTACAACTCTTTTACAGATGAGACAAATTTTACCACGACTGTAATTGTGAGTTGCAGGAGAAGCAACACTAATGTTCACAATAATATGTGTGGAAAAAATTCCTAACGTGTGAAGAAGTTATTTTGATCTGCGAGAAAAAAAATGCCACACATAGAAAAAATGATATTTTGTTTCGATGGGTAGAAACTTTGGGTAAGGAGGAGTAACAAGGCATCCATGTTTGTTTCACACAAATTACAGATTTGTGGAAACAATGTCTTATGCAATTGTTTCTTTCAAAGAGAGTAAAGCAAGAAGTTGCAATTTTTTGAGATTTTTTTAAGGTTGGCGTCTATCCAGGTTGTGAGAGTTAGAGTGGTGTCTCTTCGCTAAGGGTTGTGAAAGATGGAGTGGCATATTTTAGTGCAATGTTGCAGGCTGAAAAATTGACTATTATTTATTATTTTTTAATTCAAAATTTTTTAGTAATTTCACCTAAGTTTTTTGAGTTGGTTTTTTGTTGAAAGAAGGGAAGTAAAATTTGAAAGAAGGGAAGTTAGCTCAGCCCTTACAACTAACACTGTGAAAACAGTGTTAACTAACTTCCAAAAAATAGTTAGTAACTTACTTTGTAACTTGTAGCTTATTAAGTTAGTTAAGTAGTTAGTCTCTAGAGCATTCCATGATTAGCTATATATACATGCTAAATACACATTGTGCAATATAAGATCAAGATTCAATCAATGAGATTCAATCTAAATTCTTCTTCTCTTTCAGCATTCTTATTCTTTTTTATTCTTTATTCTTCTTCATTCCATTCCAGTTTGCAGAGTTTATCCATAATGAACTCTGATTAAGTTCATGGTATCAGAGCATAATCGATTCTGTTTAATCATCTCCATTACTTAGATTCTACTTCTACAAATTCCAAACTCTGAAATCTACAAAGATCACATACAAGAATTACATTAAGAAAACAGTTTATAGATATAGTGATGGATTCTAACAATGGTGCACATGCTGAAAAATCAGCCAATTCATCCAGTGGAGCAACCGAAGTTCAACATTCAGTAGGAATTGATTATAACCATCCATTATTTCTACATCCATCAGATGTAAGTGGCCTGCAGATCATCTCTTTTCAATTAACTCTAATTGAATACTACTGTTTGTGGTTTCGATCCATGAGACTGTCTTTTCTAGGACGAAACAAGTTAGGAATGATAGATGGTTAATGTTCTAAGGATAAAGTCCCTCCTAAAATGAGTAACCACTAGGAAAGAGGAAATGTAATAGTACTTTCTTGGATCATAGTGCAGTAGCTAAAAATCTGTTAGGTGGGATCATGTATGCCACTAGTGAACAAGCTGTTTGGAATGATTTGCGTGAGAGGTTCAACAAGATTGATGGTTCAAGAAAATTCAATATTCACAAAGAAATTGAAAAATTTTCTCAAGGAATAGCTTTTGTATCCCTGTATTACTCTAGGCTGAAAGATCTGTGGAAAGAATTTGAGGCTTTGGTTCTAATACCTAGTTGTAATTGTGAGAGTTTCAAAGATTATGTTGGTCATCTCAAAAAGTTAAAACTATTTTAGTTCTTGATGGGTCTAAATGAATCTTATAGATAGGCAAGGAGTCAAATATTAATTATAAGTCCACTACCATCTATTAAGCAAGCATATGTAATGGTAGTCAGTGATAAAATTCAAAAATTAGTAGAAGCTACTATAGGAATTCTTGACTCCACTCCTGCAATTGCAGGTTATGAATCAATTATGTTTACAAGGAGTAATGATCAAAATGGCTATTCTAAAGGTACTGAAACAACAATATTCCCCAGAAGTAGAGGCCCACAACACAAACAGTTCAAAAAGAATCAAAATTTGTATTATGATATATGCAAGATTAGGAGTCACACCAGAGAGAACTGTTGTAAAGTAATTGATTATCCTACTGATTTCAAGTTCAGGAAGAGAATGGAACCAATAAAAGTGTAAATGCAGTGTGTAATATTGGGGAGGAAAATGCAGGACATGGATATAGTCAACTGGTTCACTCAGCTCACACTCAAGCTAAGTACTCCAATCCTACAGTCAACTCTAGGATGGGAGGGTCTAGTTCACAAACAAGTACCTGTGTATTCACTAATGAGCAGTATACTTAAATTTTGCAACTGTTAGATAAAGAAGACAAGTCTAAATACTCATCTCATACACCAGGTAAAATGGTAGAGTCAACAGGCTCCACCAATATGGATCCATGGATCATAAACATTGGTGTAACCAACCATGGGGTTGCTGATCTCAGTGCACTAAATGAGTCCTCCATAACCAGTAATTATACTCCAAAAGAGTATACTTACCAAATGCTGACATATCTTTAGTCAAACATGTTGGTTTAGCCAATATATTTGGCACTGATACACTCATAAATGTTTTTCACTTTCTTAGTTTAAATTTAATCTATTATCAGTCTCTAAACTTATAAAGGAGTTATAATGTATTGTATTTTTTTATCCTGATCTTTGTGTGTTTCAGGATCTCTACAATGGGAAGGTGAAGGTGATTGGTAGAGAAGCTGATGGACTCTATATCTTTGCCAATACCACCACTACCAATGATGTTGTGATGATAGCAAAAAGATCAAATCTTATTAATTTTGTTCCTAATTCTATCTGTGATTCTGTAGTTGATAATGCCAACTTAGACATAGCCTTATGGCATAAAAGAATAGGACATGTTTTTACTCATGTATTTAGGAAAACACTACCTCTAACTAGTGGTATAACATTAAAAAAAATCAATAAATGTGTTGTTTGTCCTTGTGCAAAACAAGTCAAACTTCCTTTTCCAACTACCTGTATCAAATCTACTTCTACATTTGATAACACATATGGATGTATGGGGACCTTATAGAGTTCCCACTTTTGAAGGAAATAGATTCTTCTTAACCGGTGTTGATGACTATTCTAGAATGACTTGGATATATCTTTTGAAACTTGAATTGGATGTGTGTGTAATACTATCTCAGTTCATTTAACTTTTTAAAACTCAATCTGATAAAAACATTAAAGTTATTTTAACTGATAATGGAACTGAGTTTGTGAACTTTATATGTTCTACTTTGTGTAGCAACTTAGGTATTATTCACCAAACTACATGTGTTTACAGCCCTCAACAAAATGGAGTGGCTGAAAGAAAGAATAGACATATTCTGGAAATCACTAGGGCCATCAAATTTCAGGGAACAATGCCTATTAAGTTTTGGGGCTTGTGTGTTAAAGTAGTAGTGTACATTATCAATAGACTTCCCACAACTGTGCTAGATTACATTTCTCCTTATGAGAGTTTGTATGGAAAGAAATCAAATATCAATCACATGAGAACTATAGGATGCTTGTGCTATGCTAAGATAGTTTAGCAATCTGATAAACTTCAACCTAGATCTAGAGAATGTATTTTGATGGTTTATTCTGATACCCAAAAAGGTTGCTTAGTATATGATCATACTAATAAAGTGTTTTTGTTAATAGGGATGTCAATTTAAAAAAAGATGTATTCCCTTTTAAAGTCCTGGTGCATGACTCCCAACATTCAACTGCTACCAAACTCAATGAGACTCTAGTCAACTAGTCAAACATGGAGGTACAGAACATACAAATCTCTCAAGATTCAGCACCAACTGAGAACACTAATGATCACATGATACAAGATCAGGTGCACAGACTAATCAGATTTAAACTCCAAACACATCTCAACTATAGGCTAAAAATCAGGAACAAGTTGTGATCAGAAGGACCAACAGAATAAAAAAAACTCCACTATGGCTCAAGGACTTTATTTCTCTAAACATTCATAAAAAATAACCTTATGCTCTAGGGAAGTACTTGACCTATGATACATTGTCTCCAAAGTACTAGGCATATATTGCAAAGTCATCTATAACTACAGAACTAGCTACTTACAGTGAAGTTAAGAAAGATGCAAGATGGATTGCAACAATGAAGGAGGAGATTGCAGTACTAGAAAGAAACAAAACTTAGGAGATCACTAGCTTACCTAAAGGCAAAAAACCTATTGGTTGTAAGTGAAGTTTCAAAATAAAATACAAAGCTATTGGTGAAATAGAAAGGTTCATAGCTATATTGGTTGCAAAAGGCTATAATCAACAAAAAGGCGTTGACTTTCAAGAGACATTTTCTCGTGTTGTGATGATGAAAACAGTCAGAGCAATACCCATAATTATAGCTCAGAGACACTGGTACATTAACTAGATGGATGTGTATAATGTATTTCTACAAGGTGATTAACATGAGGAGATTTACATGGACTTGCCATAGAGATTTAAGATCCAGGGGGAGAAGAAACCAGTATGAAGACTCTTAAAATCCCTGTATGGTCTCAAAAAGTCTCCCAGACAGTGGAAGGCCAAGTTATCTGAAGCACTGACAAAAATAGGATTCAAGCAATGTCAATTAGATCATTCTCTATTCATAAATAAAGATAGTGAAGGTATTACTATTGTCTTAGTCTATGTATATGATATGCTAATCACAGGTCGCTACAAAAAAAACCGCGTTTAGCAATAGACCAAAAACATTGCTAATCAACATATATCCATCAGAATATGTGTCGTTGCTATTTTACGCGTTGCTAACTATTTAGCAATGGAAAAAATAAAATCCGTTGCCAATTTTGCAATGTCATAGAGACGACCTATATCCATTGCCATTTTGTAGAAACGAATATATTCGTTGTTATATTTATAAATGTTACTAATTTCATTTTGTATTTCGTCATTTTGATTATTTCGTGACCAAATATTTCATTGCTAGTCCGTCGCTAAAACTTTTGTTATTTAGTCCCCAATTTTTTAAAATTCTTAAAATATCCAACATTCATATAAAAGAACCCACATATATAGATAGCAAAATCTTCTTAAAATATCCAACATTCATATAAAAGAACCCACATATAGATAGCAAAGTCTAAACATCCACAATACCAAACATAGCAACATCTAAACACATAATTATGTCCAAAACATCCATAGTACCAAACATCAACCAACTATACTTAAAACAACCCACATCATCCACAATACCAAATATAGTAAAAGCTAAACACAATTCATGAGAAGCTGAAGATGATGTCTTTCCACAAGAAACACAAAGAGTTTGCCCGTAGTAGCATTTTACTTCAGATCTAAGACCAAATACTCTTCGCTTCTTTTCTCCTCCAGCATCTTGGTAATATGCTTCAAATTGATCAATATCAGATTTTGATAATATTTTTCTTGTAATATTTCTTCAAATCTTTCCTGTAATAGAGGAAGTGAAATTATAACTTGTACTTAAACATGATTAGATGCCAAAAACTACTTTAAACTAAAAAAAATAAGAATTAAGTAAACTACTACATTAAGATTTAGTCTTACATGGACAATTCGGGAACGTTCTTCAACAAAAGATTTTTCATCATGACCATGTGTGTATGCAATCACATGGGAGAGAACATTCAGCATTTCAAGGGGGTGTAAAATTTCACACATAAACAATAATCCTTGTGTTAGTTAAACTCTCTTTACATAAGAAAAGTGTATTCAAGAAATAATATATTTAAATATCTATAGCTAATTACAGAAGTTTAGAATTTGTAGTTCGTGTTTTACTAGGACAGTTGAAACCAAATGAAATTGTTGATACTTGAATGATCATATGCACTCCAAAATTGTAACAGCTGACCACTACTTAAATAAAAGAAATAAGAAAGTTGTAGATGATCATTGTAAAGTGTGAAATTTCATCAGTAGGGTAGATGATACAGAGGATTCGAATAGACAACCTCAACTAGTCTGAGATTAGAGTTGATCGATTGACTGATTTCATATATGAATTGATAATTCGACCCATACTACAACAACTTTACTCTATAATATATACTCGCCATCATTGATGGATGAGATCCTAATTGTTCTATCTCTTTAACCAATGAACCCAAAAGTTCATAGTTTTGACCATTATCAACTTATCTCAAATAGCTAACATTTATGTTTTCTTGATTTTGTCATCAAAGATCTGAGAAGGCTTGACTGAAAGCTAAAATTTATAGACTCACAAAGGCCAAAACTAGGGAGGGAAAGGGATATAACACTTGGGAGATAGACACATTTTTTTCTTGGGGAGGGAGGATGCATGAATATGTAAGATTGTAATAGCATGGTGCCATTTCAAATCTGATGGCTATTTGCAATAGTTTAGCTCAGAACAGCTGATATAACATTTATCAAGAGATATATAAGTTCATTAAATGAACAGAAATTAAGTGGTAATTTTGTTGATCAACACAATTTCAAAAAAAAAAAACAAAAAATGTCACTATGCAGGCAGCAAGATATAGACATGTATGCACCTGGTAAATCCGACTTAAGGTCTACTGTCAATTGCACTACAGTGAGAGAATCATCCTCGCCTCTCATAGCTAGCACAACTCTAGAGTCCCCAATATTACCAATAACAAGATTCTTACCCTGCCAAAAAACAAAACAAAAGTGTTCATATTTAGAATAAAATGGTAGAAAAACTAGCTACCTTCAACTTGCTGAATATGTCGACGAACCTGTTTAACCAGGGTTACAACTGTTGTTCCACTACAAAAGCAATTGATATTCGTATAACTTCTGAGTTCTCTATCCATAACCTTATAAGCCTTCAGAAATGACTCCTTCAATGTTTGAAATACCTCTAGGTGCTTTTCAATCTCTTCAACATCAATGGAGAGTCTCGATTCCTCCCCAGTGATATGGAAAACATCCTTGGAATATAGGCTATTCCCCTTGTTGGGACTGATTTCTCTTAGAACATCTTCACTTTTCTCTTAGAACATCCTCGATAAAGCATCCTTACCTTATATTTCTGCGCGGGGTTGTTGTTTCTAGCTTGAACCCATGACCTACTGGTCACATAGCTACAACTTTACCAGTTACTCCAAGGCTCCCCTTCCCAATCGTGAAAAGGGGAAGGACGATAAATGGAATAATGAGGAGTCCATCCTGTATGCATGTCCAATAATAATAATATATCCCAAGAGAAAACCTTTCCTATCCCATCAGAAAGTAGTGACATAAATTAACTATCGAGAAAGAGTATTCAGTAGCCAAGTATCTCATAATATTGCATTGCATTCGTAATTGATCTTCTTCCACAGATATACACATACAATATAGACGTCAAAAAATAAAGTATTTGTTCAACTTCCAAATGACTTTTCATGTAACTGTGTACTTATCCATGACAGGAATGGGAAGTAGCTAGCCATAGTATAACTATCTATAAAGAGTATGCAATAGCCAAGCCTCTCATAACATCATTCGGCATTAATCTTTTTCCACAGATACACTGTTGCAACATAAAAGTCATAAACTAAAGCATTTGTCCAACTTACAAACAACATTTCCAATTTACTTAATTTGCTTATATGAGGTCATTCCCATCCTCGATTCATTTGCAATGAAATAAAGTAAATATAATGCAGTGAAGTTTCACATCTATATAAAAAAAGTGCTAAAAAATAACTTGACGAGGTCAGAGAAAGATTTTCTGTTTAACAAATCCAAACATGACTTTTTCAGGAGCAACTTATAGAAGATAATGCGAAACACTTACAAAATTAACAAGTTGCCGATTGTAAAGGAGTATATGGCAGACACTTAAGATATCCCATTGACCAACCCAGGAATCCTTGCAATCAGTTTGGGCTCTAGAAGGGTTGGGGTTGCTCATATTTTATAAGAGATGCTTAATGTCCTTGGAGAAGTAGTTCTTATATACTCTCGGTAAATATCAACACATGAACAACTTGATGGTAGTCTCCATCTCTACGACCACCACTCTGGGTTTAGATAAGCAAATTTTTTCTCTAGTTTTTACAAATCTACACTTTCAATCACATTAATAATACTCAATTACTAGAAATAAGCCAAAATAAAGTCCGCAGACATCTTTTAAATTCAAACTAAGAAATTCAAGAAGATATGGAAATTTTCTTATACTACACTGAGACAAATAAGTGAGAAAATATGGTACATGCTATTGTCTACTGATTAACCATAAAGACATATAATATCAACAGTGGTAAGGAAAACCTAAGTGAAAGATCTCAAACAACCCTAAACCTATCATTTACAAGTGATTTCTAACATAGAAATTAAGAAATTGAAAGAGGAAAAACAACTCACATTACGAGATTTAGGATCATAACTCTAATTTAGATTCGAAATTGAGCGATTGACTCCCTTTTCGATTGATATTGCGCGATTCCCTTATCTCAATTGAGAGAAAAGGGAAAGGAGAGTTTGTTTTTTGAGAGAGACGGATGATACTATGTTTTGGGAACAAAGTGAAATAAAAGACTTTGCCCTAATAGTTAGTTGGTAGGGTGACAGATTCAGCAACGGATTTAAAATCCGTTACTAATTATTTATTAAAAAATAACTAATATATTTTTTTAAAAATGGTAAAATAATTTCAGTGATAATAATTTCGTCGCTATTTCTGTTTTCCCCATGTCAAAAAAAATTCCCACCTTTTATGTCGCTAATTTTGTCACCAAAATAAAGGAGCCAATATTTACCACCAAAATATAGCAACAAATTTTATTTTCTGTCGCTAATCCATCATTGATTAGGCTATTAATTTAATTTTTATTTATTTAGCGATAAAAGTTCTATTTTGTTGCAATTCCGTCGTTAATTAGAGACAGAAATGTCCTTGTTGCTACAAATCCATTGCTAAATACGATTTTTTTATAGTGTGTGATTCCTTAAGATTGATTGAAGATACCAAAGTTAGACTACAGCAAGCCTTCAAAATGAAAGACTTAGGTGAAAAATTTTTCTTAGGGATTGAATTTGCAAAATCGAAGGAAGGTATTCTAATGCATCAGAGAAAATATACATTAGAACTTGTGTCTGAGTTGGGACTTGGAGCTGCTAAACCTGTCACTGCGCCTATTGATACAAAGATCAAACTGACTACTAAAGAATATGTTGATCATGTCCATAAAAAGGAACATGGAATCAGTGATCCACCAGCAAATGCGCATGCTTATCAAAGATTCATATGAAAATTATTATATCTTACAATGACCAGACCCGCTATTGCCTACAATGTTCAAACTCTTAGTTAGTTTCTACAGAAACCAAAAATGTCTCACATGGATGTAGTTATTAGAACAGTCAAGCACATTAGAATGAAAACTAGACAAGGAGTGCCAATGTCCAGCCAGTCAAATACTAAAGTTTCAGCATATTGTGATGCAGATTGGGCATCATGTCCATTCTCTAGAAATTCTATCACTGGGTACTTTGTGAATTTTTGAGAATCTATTCTCTCCTAGAAATCTAAGAAGAAGAACACTATTTCAAGGTGCTCAGCTGAAGTAGAATACAGAAGCATTGCTGCAACTGTGGCTAAACTTGTCTGGTTACTTGTACTATTGAAGTAGATTGGGAATAACACTACACAGCTAGCTAAGATCTACACTAATAGCAAGTCTGCCATGCAAATTGAATCTAATCCTATATATTATGAAAGGACCAAGCACATTGAAATAGACTACCACTTTATAAGGGAAAAAATAAATCAAGGACTAGTCACAGTCAATTATATTCCTACCAGAGACCAGGCTGATGATATGTTGACTAAAGGGCTTAGCAGATCTCAACATGAACACTTGCTATCCAAGATAGGTACCCTTAATCTATTTGGGATCACCTAGCTTGAGTGGGAGTATTGAAAGAAGGGAAGTCAGCTCAGCCCTTCTAACAAAAACTGTGAAAACAATGTTAACTAACTTCCAAAAAAAGGTTAGTAACTAACTTTGTAACTTGTAGCTTATTAAGTTAGTTAAGTAGTTAGTCTCTAGAACATTCCATGATTAGCTATATATACATGGTAAATATACATTGTACAATATAAGATCAAGATTCAATTAATGAGATCAATCTAAACTCTTCTTCTCTCTCTCTCTTTGCATTCTTATTCTTTTTTCTTCTTCTTTATTCCATTCCACTTTACAGATTTCATCCATGATGAACTCTGATTAAGTTTAGTTTTTAAGGTAGTATAGGTATGGATTAGTATGGAATATATGTGCAACACATGTATCTAAAGACTAGTAAATAAATAATTGTGTTTTACTGTTTAGTAAGAGAATGTTATAAGCATGCACTTTGATCGGTTAAAACAACTTACAAGTGGGGTTTGGAGATGGTGCCCATATCTTTACGGGATAAAAATATTGGTTCGAACAAACCTTGGACTCAGGAAAAAAAGAGGAAGAAGACTGATGAGAGGTCCTGGCCGGTGAAAATTTGTACTACTTTAATAAATTGAGATAGAAGTTAAACATCAATATTTAAAGATACTCCTAGAAAAATTCTCAGGGTGGTTTTATAGTGTCGATTATGGGTTCATTTGAACCTAATTAAGTTTGCCTAAGATTGGGTTAATATATTTTAAAAATGTTGGTGTAATATACTACAATAATTAAATTACAGTTGAAAATATAAAAAGTGAAGAAAATAAAATAATCTTTTTCTTGGCTGAGGCACGGGTATCTCCCTCTCTTTAAGAAGATTCAAGCACACTGCGGCATAATCTACACCGATGCAACAATATATCTCTTAACTTGTCCCCTTCAGGATACAACAGCCCATCAATGATGTAAAACTCAAGCAACTCCGCATTAGTTGAAGGGTCCAAAGTTCCACCACAAGAACACCTTCCTTCAACATGTTAAAACTCTCTTTGTATAGTGAATATAGTTAAGGACTTAGAATATTTTTCTTTGTCTTAACTCTCTCTTTTACTAATATAATTACTCTCTTTTGTAGAGTGAATATAGTGAAGACTTAGAATATTTTCTATGTCTCAACTCTCTCTTTCACTTATCATCTTTTTTTTATCACTCATAATATACTACAACTCATCCCTTTCATATATTCTCTAACACAGGGAAGTAAACACCATTTATATCGGTGTATTATTCTTCCATCCAGTAAATGGGGAAGTTGTGGATATTAAGTGAGGAAGATGAATGTTTTAGGAGTTTCATATGTTATTGTAGTTACAATACATAAAGAGGTAGAATAATGGTAGAAGTTACAAGAAACTTATGGCCACATTCTTACCACTAACTCATAAGATTAAAGATACAATAAAATAATGTGATATGTAATGGAAAAATAAAGTGTTAGAAGTTACAAGAGTTATCAAAATATAATGACACCACCTTCTTCACTTTATGTCCATTAATTATCATACAATTTAATTTTAATATTAAAATACACCAATACAAAGTTACAATGATTTCTTTCGTGAATCAACTTATATACCTTGATGCCATTATAGAAATTTATAAATTTCAAATTTTGAATTATTGCAAACTATTGGAGACTAACAAATGAAATGATAAGAGGTGTAACTTTCTCTCTGTTTTTCATTGTCTGGGCGGGGAGAAGCCTCTAAAACTTATTTGTTTATTTTTTGTTGTCAAAAATAAAAATTTATAGTCAACAATTGGAGATTCAAAATCAAGTCGAGGGATGATGATGGCGCAAGGGGAGGCACTTTTGAACCCAGTACTTCTGACACAGCTCATAATTTATATATTTTAAAATTTTTATTTTGCAACAAATAGTAGATATGAACCCATTTATCTACTCTAATAGTCGTTAGTCGAGTTGGGGGTCTTTTGTTGACACAATCCAAATTGCCTCCGAACCTTTGGGTGGGATGCTTTTGATGATAGAGGAACTTGACAACTCCTTAGTGCTATCAAAAGGATGTCATATGATGGTGATTGCACCTACATTGGAAGGAGGATCACTGGCAGAGTCGATGGAATGCAAAACAGGGCCAAAAATCCCCTTGAAAGGTTCATGCACATGACATGCTCTAGCAAATCAAGAACAAGTCAAAATAGTCCACTATACCCCTAGGGTGCACCAGAGATACACCCCATATGCTCCAGAAATGCTACAGATGGGTTGCTTTGATATTTGCCTTAAAATTGGTCACTTTTGTGCCCAAATGTGTAATAATTAGCTCTAGACTATCACTAGGATATTTTCTTTTACTTTAAGGTAACTTTTGATGCTATTGAACTTATACTCTAGTATGAGTGTGTGTGAGAGCTTGGATTAGCTTACATTGAAACTTCATTTGGAAAGGTTGGTTTCTTGAAAATTGATTCCCTTGTGGTCTATGTAAGAGTTAGGTGCTTGTAGGTAATTTGAATTAAGGATTAAAGGTTTAATATGCCCTTTGTTTGCATTTTAATTTCTATCTTGTGTCTATCTTTATTTGCTTTCATCTATCTTTTTATCTTTCATTTCTCATTTCTTAGTTTAGTTTTGATTCCGTAGTTTATTTCAATATTATTTGGAAATAGCCTTTCTACCTCCATGAGGTAGGGGTAAGGTCTGCATAGACTCTATCCTTCTCAGACCCCGTTTATAGGACTACATTGGGTTTGTTGTTGTTAGTGTTGAACCCATGACTTTAACAATACAATAGGGTTAACTATAAGAATCTTAAAGGCTGAACCCATAAAGCCTACATCTTGGATCCACCTTTGTCATATTTTATTGTCATGAACCAAGTCGAGGGACTATCCACGATGGGCATCCCGAACCAAGAAGGCCTCAAAGACCCCTTAGCATACCATCATAAGCATAATTCATACAAAAATCAAAGTATAGAAGATATAATGAAACTAAGGAAATCTGAAAATCAAATTATGTCAATAATATTATGATAATACAACAACCAAAACTCGTCCATGAAGCCTCTACTGAATACTAATTGTCTAGGTTGGACAAGATACCCGGATAGATCATAAATTGAAAGACTCAAAATATAAGTAAATGTCTTTCGAAATATGGATGACTCACCAATTTTGTCATATCACAAATGTTCTGCTGATGTGATGGATCATGGGACTATACCGCAGAACCTGAAATATAGGGGTCAATACTTGAATAGTATTGGTATGTAGAACTAGCCAAAAATAACATATATTTCATATAAAAATAATCGAGAGCATTGTGAAAATAATTTATCATAATGTATATACAAAAACACATGGGCATAATGTAAAAAGCTTCAATTCATGCTTATAAAATATTGACTCAACTCTTTTCTTTAGTTCTAAGCTATATGGTATGCCCAACAATTTTGAATACCCACGGGCTATATGGGCCCTCCCTTGACTCAACAGTCAAGCCCCCAATATGAGTTTGCCGTAAAGATTGGAGTTTCATAAACTGGTATACCCCCCATGTGAGTATACGGTAGGAATATTCCATGTGAGATGTCCCAATTATCTCTCCATGTAGGATAAAATATCATAAATTCCTCATCGGAAAGACACAGTTTCGGGCAATGAGTTAGCTGAACTCGTGTGTTCTTCGGGTAACCATCTAACTATCTTTTAAGCCCATTTTTAACCTTCTTAAAATCATACTTCATGCTTATAAAAAAATCATTTCTTATTCTGTTAAGGGCATATCATAATAGGGTATCGTCCTACCTAAACTCGCAAGTCATTCATATCATATCACATCATTTCCATAGCCTCTTTTAATCAAAAGCATGTTAATGACCACCCAAAAGATTTAAACATCACTTGAGAGAGTTTTTATATCAAATATCATATGAACTTATGCAAAATGCTCTCTTTTCAATACTTCAACTTGTGGTGATCAATTCTTACATAAAACACATGCAATTTCTTCATTAAGAAATAATAGCATTTATAATAATAATCACCTCTTTGAAACACATGTAAAACAACCATGCATAATATGTAAAGAGGCATTTAAAACTCAAGAATTATCCTTACTCATAAAACAACCCTAACATTTCATAATATGTAAATCTCATGATAAAAAAAATGCTTATAATTCATGTTCTCAAACCCATTTCATAATCCATGACATGTTAAGACCACAAATTTCATCATGATAGGGGGAATTTTCACAAATCATACTCATAAATCACTTTTCGAAATTCATATCATATATGCACATTATTATAAATCAAACTTATGGAAAACTCCCCTAGAAATTTCATAATTTCATAAACATGGATTCATGATGCATGGCTCTTCAAGCGATTTCCAAAACCCCTTACATACACATAAATATATATCTTAAAAACTTGTTAAAAATATTAAATTTACGCACATGAGATTTAGGATAGTCCCACATACCTTGAAATCGATGAGAACATAGGGAAATTTGACCCTTGGAGATTAAAATCTACAAACCCTAGGTAGTTTCTCTATTCTTGCTTATGTAAAGATGATTTAGGGATTTTGTGAGTGATAAGACATGTTTAAAGATCTAAATTTTATTCATAAGGGATTAGGGACGGTTATAGGGTGTGAAAAAACCTTAGTGCCCTTAAATTAAATTAAAATGGAGCAACTTTTGATGCTTGGCTTTGGCTTTACAGCACAAGGACAAAGCAAACCACAAGGTTTGCGGTGCTAGGCCAAATTAAACCTCAAGGTTTGCGATGCAAGGCCAAGGAAAACACTATCTAGTAGTATTTTGTGATGTCTCTGCGGCGCGGGGCCTTTGTGGAGAGTCCCTTTTGTGACGCCAACCCCTTTCCAAAGCCTAAAAGCACCCCCAACCCTCACCATCACAACTAGACACGGTTTACCATCAATATAGTGGTCCTAAAGTTTATTTTTTATGCATTATTCGAGCGATTAAAGCATGGGGTATTACATTATCTCTCCCTTGGGATCATTCATCCTCGAATGATGGGTAGGAACTTGTTGAAGCTCTAAAAGTATGGAATGAAGGACGTAGTTTACCATTAGGAATTTTCCTCGACAAAATATGCAAAGGTGTCAAAAGAGCTTCTTGACAACCAATAGTAAATTATGTCAGCACGAAGCATGTATGGATTTACGCATGAGTTCTATGGATCATAATCATCACAATATATGGCATGGGTTTATTTGGCGATCATAGGTCTTGATTTTCATTGATACTCGACATGAAATAAGGTTTCGCGGGAGATTGGAATAGAAGCATTCTCCACCTTACAAGATACAATGAATAGACCTTAAACTTGGGGACACTACTCGACTATGCCCCAAACAATAAATAACATACTTCATCATTTCCACCTTAAAATTCTCCCATAACACACCAAACTATAAGAGTGTGAGTCCTACTATATAGTAGTGGTAGTGGTGGTGGTAGTGGCAGTTGTTTTGCGGAAATTTTGACTTTCAGAGTCGTCACTTAATTTTTGAAAAGGAATTAAGTAAACGTTTTGAAATACTTAGATGTTCAAAATAGAAAAATCATTTAAGTTAGAAATTCTAGGTAAACGGTTCCTATTAACATTTTAGGAAGGTTCTTAAGGCACCTAAAATGTCCGCTAACTTGCGGTTATTCGGACTATTTGAAAACTATCTTTTAGTAACTTTGAATAAAGAAGAAGTTGGTTTTTTTGAAAGGAAAGTGATTTTAGAAAAAGATTTGTATAAAAAATAAATTTTGACAACTTAGCAGGGGATTTAACCAAGTCTAAGCAAATGAGAAGCAAAATAAGCACATAAAAGGGGAAAGGGAGAAATTAGAAGATTTAAGTCGTTAGGCCTAAATCAATAAACCTGTCCTAAACTAATTTGGGCTTTCGGCCCATCATCGCCTGTCCTAATCTATATTTTTTTAGCCCTTTTTGGCCCACAATCTGCTTCACCTGTATTATAATACAACCTTGGCTTCAAGGCCCCAAATAAATAAATAAATGACTAAGTAAAAAGAAGACAGTAATAAAAATTGAGACTTTTCAAGTCTCTTAGCAAACTCATCAACGGGTTTTGACCCATTTTTCTTCTTCATCTATCTTCTAGCACCCGCACGCCATGTTGTCGGTCTTGGTTTTAAACTTCAAACGTGACTCGAAGAGGTGGACCTCATTGGCCCATTACGAAATACAAGAGGAGAGGAATCCATTTGGACTCGAGATATTTTTTGCATGCAAAGAAAAGATAAAAAAAATTAATATACGTTCAAGGAATAAAAGTGACATATTTCAAAGCAAAAGAAAATATCAAGAACCAATTTTTGAATGACAATGATAAGCACACTTTCACAATAATGAGAGTCAACAAATAAAATGCAAAGCAAAGACACCCCTTTACATGCCTCATGATTTATGTTCATACAAGAATGAATAAAGGTAAAAGGAAGAAGGCCATATTCAATGAATTAATGCGGGAAACAAACAACGTAAGCTTGCGAAAGTAAAGGGATAAGGCAACAAGGAAAATACTCATGACTTCTAAAACTGAACAAACATAGAACACAAATCCATATAACAAAAGAAAATAAAGGTTAACTTTTCAATAAAGAGAATCTTTAAATTTCAATTAAGGCGACATTAACGAAAATTCATACATCTAAATTACAACCAAAATTTTATGAAAAAATGTGTAATGACCTATGATTTATATTTCTAAGACATCGTTGATTCTTTTTTAATATTATGAATAAAAGAGAAATATGAATCAAGTCTTTACACACACAAAGAGCATATATAACAAAGATCAAAACTTTATACATAACAATCAAAGAATAAAGTCAAAAGGAAAAACAATCAATATTAACTATTCTTTTCAACATAAAGGAAATAACTTTACATGCTGGAAATAAACATATCCATCAACAATGAATTTAAACAAAGCATAAGTACATCTTTTAAGCAAAGATTGAAATTTTATCTATAATAATCATAGAATAAAGTCAAAAAAGGTACGTACAACTATTGCTAGCTCATTTTTATATCATGAACATGAAAATAATTAAAATATCAATACCACAGCGTCCCATGGCCTTCAAGGCCATCTACAACAAACAATCCTAGCAAACAAAAATTATAACTGCGAACTACGAAGAAGAAAAGGATGAAAGAAAAAATGATGATAAAACTAAAAAAAAGAAAGGTGTGTTTACCATTTTGGGGGCAGCAAAATGAGACTACAAGCTTCGTTGGAATCAATCAACCACCGAAAAACGTCGTCGGCAACTCAAAAATTTTAATTAGCCGATTAACTCTATGAAACAAAAATTTTTACTAAATAAAAATAACTATTTTGCTCAAAAAGATTTTTTCACCTTTCTAGCCTCGTTTTTTTTTTTTTTTACTTTTTCACCTCATTTTCTACTAAAGTAGTGGTAGTATTTATTGGAGAGAATATTTTTTTTCTCTCTTCCACCAATGTGGGAGAAAAGTATTTATAGGAAAGGATGAAGATTTATTTCTTATCATCCACCAATGTGGGAGAAAAAGTAATTAAGAGTATTTTTGAAATTTTAAAATTGAAGATAATGTGAGGTGGAAGATAATATGGGGGGAAATTGTACAATGTAGTACAACTTTTAAATTTTCAAAATTTGGAAAGGACAAAGTTAGAGTGAAATAGTACAATGTAGTACAATTTGAAATTATTTTTTTGGTGGGAATTAGGTAGAAGTTACGAGGATTTTTGAGAATTTTGGGGTTATTTAAAATATAGCCCTAATTGGAATTTAAAATTTAGCCATATTTATTTAATTTTGACTGAATTAAAAATCAATTGACAGATTGCATTGCAGTTATGACCAATTTGATTTCAATTATGGCCAAATCTAATAAACTGGCTAAATTAAATTAAAATTTGATACGAATTAATACTTCTTTTAATTTTGAGCTTCTTGATTTAATAAAATCAAGTGCATATTTATCCAAATAAATTATATTGATGAAAAATTATATTAAAATCAAGATTTTAATCACTATATTTATTTTAAAATAATCCTTAATTAAAATCCAATATTTCATAGAATAAATATTTAAGTAATCAAATTATATAATCTCGTATAACTGAACATGATAATATATAATTGCTACTTAAAATGACAAAACTGCGTACAAAAAATATTTTGGATATTTTTTATTTGGATGAAATAAATATTTTAATTTTATTAAATTTAGTCGTGAAGTGCAAAAATTAGGTGTCAACAGCTGTAGTGGTGGTGGTGGTGGTAGTAGTAGTGGTAGTAGTAATGGTATTAGTAGTAATGGTGGTAGTGGTAATAATGATAGTGAAAGTAGTGGTAGTATAGTGGTAGTAGTTGTGGTAGTAGTGGTAGTAGTAGTGGTGGTGGTGGTAGTGGTAGCAGTGGTAGTTGTGGCAGGAGTAGCAGTAGTTGCAGCAACAGTAATAGTAGTAGTAGTTTCAGCCAATAGAAAGTTGTCACGTATTTAATTAAAAAAATAATTATCATTTAAAAAAATCGTTAGTTGTAAGGTATTTTTGAGCCATAAAGGTAGATGGAGGGGTATTTTTGAACCAATTTCAATACTTGAAGGATATTTCTAACCGTTAAGGGTATTTTTTAGCCAAAAAGGAGGATGAAAGGGGGTATTTTTAGACCAATTTCAATACTTGAAAGGTATTTTTGGCCCAATAGATTAACAAAAAATATTTTTAAATCAATTTTAATACTTAATAGGGTATTTCTAGCCATTTTCCTATGATTCTTTTTAGCTATACTAAGAAGGATGATTTCCAAATTGCTTTGTTCTTTTTTACCGAATGAATATAATATCTCAAAGTTTGTTCTGAAAGTCACATGTCCAACAAGCAAATGAATCTGGAATTAGATGTCTTAAAGCTGAATCGAGCTCACGATGTCTTGTTGCTAGCTCATTTCTTATGAAATCGGTTAATGTATCGACCTCCCATGAGGCCACTGATGTTTCAAGTGAGCAGATTATGCAAGTTATAGTTCTAATTGACTTCTATTTGGTTATGCAAGTTACAATTTTAATTAACCTCACTCTAGCTTATCGTACAGATTAATGTTGGGCCCGTGTCATACCCCTCTAGTTACTAGTAGAACTCTTTATCAGTATCCATCCAATCCACCTTCTTACCTTCACATTTTTTAATTGGTGCGATGACCCTCTTCTTTATCTATATATATTATAAAGCAGAGGACGAAGCACTAGAAAAAGTCAAGTAGCAGCATAAAAATAAGCCACTTGGCAATTTTAAGGCAAGGTTAATATAGTATTGTAATAAAATTTTTGAATTAAAAGATAGGAATATTTGAATTTGAAAATATCGGATTTCTTTTAGAAAAATATTCTCATTTGCTTGAAATTAGGAACCTAACATTGAAGAGTTCTAAATGAACTCTTATACTATTCATAAATTAGTTCTTTTCAATGATTTAGCAGCAGTGGCAGCAACGACAACGACAATAGCGGTAGCAGCAGGAACAATGGCGACGACGACAACAACAACATCAATACATACGTAGTAGTGGCGATCTTAATTTTTTAGAAAAACTTATTAGTAATAATAATAAAAGAAAAATGATAAATTAGAAAAAAAAAAACTAATTTCTTCATTTCCATTTTTTCGCAAGAATTATCACATACGTTGTATTTTTATAGAACAAAGTATTCTACGATTTGTAAGTTACAAATTGTAGTTATAAAAATACAAAATTATTAAAGTTAGTTTATAGATAAAAATATAGCCCATCAAAAATTATTTAGTTTGAAACACTCTTCTATATATATTATAAAGCAGAGGACGAAGCACCAGAAGAAGTCAAGTGGCAGCATAAGAATAAGTCACTTGGCAATTTTAAGACAAGGTTAATATAGAATTGTAATAAAATTTTTGAATTAAAAGATAGGAGTTTTTGAATTTGAAAATATTAGATTTCTTTTAGAAAAAGATTCTCATTTGCTTGAAATTAGGAACCTAACATTGAAGAGTTATAAATGAACTCTTACTATTCATAAATTAATTCTTTTCAATGTTTTAGCAGCAGCGGCAACAACAACAACGACGATAGTGGTAGCAGCAACAACAACAACGACGACGACAACAACATCAATACATACGTAGTAGTAGCGATCTTAATTTTTTAGAAAAACTTATTAGTAATAATAATAAAAGAAAAATGATAAAATTAGAAAGAAGAAAAAACTAATTTATTCATTCCCATTTTTTCGTAAGCATTATCACATACGTTGCATTTTTGTAAAACAAAGTATTCTACGATTTGTAAGTTACAAATTGTAGTTATAAAAATACAAAATTATTAAAATTAGTTTATAGATAAAAATTCAGCTCATCAAAAATTATTTAGTTTGAAACACTCTTTTATAGTTCTAAATTGACACTATAAAAGGATACAGTTTAATTTTAAAGATAAAGTTTATTTTTAAAATTACTTTTTAGATAAAGTTATCTAAAAATTAGTTATTTGAATGATGTAAAATTTTGAATTTCGAATTTGGATTGTCAGTTATGGATTCTTCTACAATTTGAATTGAATACTAATTCTATACTAGATAAAGCTGAATTTCAAATAACTATTTCTTATATAATTTGATTTTTTAATCAAACTTTTTATTTTGTTCTCTAAACTCTTTATTTACTCTTTAATTCTTTGATCATATTCCTTTATTGATTGCACAATATATCATAATTATACTAATATATTTGTGCATAAATTTAAAAACTAATTTATTCATTCCCATTTTTTCGCAAGCATTATCACATACGTTGCATTTTTGTAAAACAAAGTTATCTACTATTTGTAAGTTACAAATTGTAGTTATAAAAATACAAAATTATTAAAATTAGTTGATAGATAAAAATTCAGCTCATCAAAAATTATTTAGGTTGAAACACTCTTTTATAGTTCTAAATTGAAACTATAAAAGGATACAGTTTAATTTTAAAGATAAAGTTTATTTTTAAAATTTATTTTTAGATAAAGTTATCTAAAAATTAGTTATTTGAATGATGTTAAATTTTGAATTTCGAATTTGGATTGTCAGTTACGGATTCTTCTACAATTTGAATTGAATACTAACTCTATACTAGATAAAGCTGAATTTCAAATAACTCTTTCTTATATAATCTGATTTTTTAGTCAAACTTTTTATTTTGTTCTCTAAACTCTTTATTTACTCTTTAATTCTTCGATCATGTTCCTTTATTGATTATACAATATATCATAATTATACTAATATATTTGTGCATAAATTTTTGCTACTCAAAGCTTAACTTTAGATTGTTTGATTATAATTTATTAATATTTTGTGTATTTTATATTATAGAGTTAATTTGTTATTAATTGATAGTTTGTGCATTTGAAAATAATAATACTTTAAAAGAAAAATAAAATATTTTTATTAGCTTAAATCTAGCAATAATATAGATGAATAATCCTAAATAAATTCTAACTATTTCATCATAATAATAACCGATTAATAAATAATAGTACAACTCATAATATTACATTTAGGATGGTATATTTAATAAAAAATTAATTTTTTAGTCTGAACAATAAATACATTATCACGATCTAATCCCTCTCAATATTATCAAACATATTTAAATATTAAATAAAAGAAAATAATATTAATAGTAATAACAATAAATAATAATAATTGTAGTAGTAATAGTAGAAGACACGTTGTAGTACTTTTTAAAGTAAAAAAAAATATTGTGGTAGTAGTAGTATTTTTATAATAATAATAATAATAATAATAATACTAATAATAAAAATTATTTGAATGTGAGGAAAAAAATATATTTCATTAGTGTAAAACTAGAAAATCATCAGTGGAAAGTTGTATGCTTAAAATATATTTATATACTAAATATAAAATAATAATTTTTAAATTATAATTATCTCATTGATTTCAAATATTTATCTCAATTCAAATACACAGATAACATAACTATGTATTATATCTGAGAACAAAAAAAAAGAAAGGATAAAGAAGAATAACAAACTATTTTTCTTTGAACTAATTAATATTATAATATCTGAATTTGAATTTAAATGAAATTTGAATATGGAATTCTAGCTTTTTAGGCTCTCTTATATATACTCCTATATATATATCATTGGCTTTATTCATGAATTTATTTACCGCAGTTTTTAATTCTTCATTTTCTAAAAATTATTTTTGATTTAACATTTTTCTTTTCTATATGTAGGAAGAATATGTTATTTTCATCTTCATCTTCCTTCATTGATGTTAAAGGTACACCAATTTAATCCATCTGTTTTTCTAAAATTTGCAAATACATGCATTTCATGCTTTATTGTGTACTAAACTATCTGAAAATTACAATATGTGGGTGCTCATGGTGTCAACACAAATAATATATTGTATAATAATTATATATCGTACTTTTCATCTATTTATACATTTTAGATTCAGGGATCTTGATCATTTCAAGTTACAAAATGAACATGTTTTTTATTCTACAAAATAGTACTGTTAATTTGTTTTTTTGATTTGATAAATATTCTTGTTACAAAAGTTCTATCATTTATATATAATATTTCCTATTTACCAAAAAAAAGTTCAAGATTTTATGTACCATCATTCTTATCTTTTATCACTGGGTTTTTTAAATGATTTTATTGGTGTGTTCAGTATGGATAAATATAATTTTCACAAAAAATATTTTTTAAGAAAATAAATTATTTCTTACTTTTTTTTTTATTCGCGACACAAATAAAAACTATTTTCCTAAAAGCATATATGTATTCTAATACTAAACAATCAAAATGAATGGTGACAAAAAGATGAATATGGTCGGGGTAAATTGGGATAGGTGAGGAAGAAAGGGGTAGTCTAGGTGTGTGTGTGTGTGTGTGTTTTTTTTTTTTTTGGGGGGGGGGGGGGGGGGGGGTGGATATAGGTTTAGTTGGGGTGGGAATAGGAAAAAAAATCTTAAAAAATATAAATTAAAGAGTAAACATTTTAGGGGGTTAGAAAAAAGATTTTAAAAAAAGTTTGTAAAAATAAAAAATAAAAAAATTATTTTTTTAGCGGAGGAGGGGGTTTCATGGTGGGGTGGGTGATGTTAAGAAAAAAAAATTCTTTTATTAAAAAATAAAATAAAATAAAATAATTTTTAGCTGTTAGGGGAGTCGGGAGGATAAGTTGGGGGTAGGGGGTCAGGTAGGGTAAGACAAAAAAAGTTAAAAGTTAAAAAAAATATAAGGGGTTAGGGTTGGGGGTGAGGGAGATCGATGATTTTGAGTGTGGTATGAGTCATTTTTATTAAGTTTATTTAGAATATATAATAATACGTATAAATAAAATATTTAAAAATATTAATGATAAAATCAAACAGTGAAAAAGTTACGAACAATTAAAATTTGTTTGAAAATTTTAAAAAATAATAAATTTTATGTGCTTTGTTTATTGGATTAATAATGGTGAAATTTAAATTTTGAAACAATTAATTATTTTTTTAAATAAAATTGAAAGATAAAATCTTTTTATTAAAAAATGTAGTTAGTTGTTGAAGTTGAATTGATAGATTAAAATAAATGAAAAAATTCAAATGAATGTAAGGATTGTAATCAAATATCTTAATTTATTAAAATTATAAAGGTAAAACCCCAACAATATATTGAATAATTTAGTATATTTAAAATTGAAGAGGGGGCGGGGGCGGGGGTGGAGATGGACAGGGGTAGATTTATTTTTTTAATTATATTTTTTAATTGATAAATAATATAATAATTTATTTTTAATAACATGGTGAAACGAGACATGTCAATATAAAATAATTAAAAAATAATATTTTAATATTATTCGTGCATCAACGAATACTTATACTAGTTCTGTATAAGGAACAAGAATTGAGTTCCGCCCCAAAAAATAAATAAATTCATATGATTGTAATGAAAAAAGAAGTATGTGTCGAAAATTTCTGAAATTCAGATCTGATTTTTTTCTCTTGATGAACTTCTATTCCTTTCTTTTATTTTGTCCACTTTTGCTTAATAGGGAGACCTATTATTCTTATATTACCTTTATATAATAATGCGAGGTAGGCCTATTATGAAATCCATGTTTATCATCTTCCATTTTCATGTAGAATGCTTATATCGCGAGCCTTACCATGCTTATATCGTGAGCCTTATCATCGGGCCTTTGATGTTCAACCTTCACTTGTTGGTAGTTGCCCATTTTGTGATAAAATTGTGATGTGCTTTTTCATACCATTCTATCAAATTCTTTTCTCAAGTCACAGTACATCTTAGTTGATACAAGAGTCTACTTACTCATATAAATCAATCACATTAATTAAAAAGGTTTGGAACTTAACCACAAATTAAGAGAGAGACGTTAGAGTAAGAGCAGAGTCTCCACAAAGAGTCTTGAGTGGTTAGATTCTTGAGGTTTCAATATAATATTTTGATTATTTTCTTAGTTGATTGTAGTTGGTGTTATCTTTTTTTGTTGTAAATAGACTTCATTATTTGGGTAGAGTTATTGAAGAAGAGAGTAGTTGAGGATAAGGATAAAACTTAAAAGTAAGGGTGGGGACCACTCCATAGGTGATCAAGGGCGGTTGTAACCTTAAATTGCTCAAATTTATTCAAGAGGTAGGTTTTGATTTTTGCCTTGAGCAAGAAATTTTTCACACAAAATATTTATCTTAATACGCTTACATTGCACTTTATTTTTCATGCATAATTACTCAAAGAAACTGTTTTTCCTCAGATAGTAGATTACAGTCAACATAACAAACAAGTTATATGTGTGATCGTCGTCTTCTGATAATGATGTTAAGCACTGAATAAAGAATAAGAAGATGCTAATGTTTAAATGTTAGTTACAATAACTGACATGTAGCCGAAGTCAATAATACGACATGAATCCTTGATTCCCTTTACTTGATGTAAAATACTTTCACAATTTAATGCATAATTCAAACAGTATATATAAGAATGATTTTAATCATTTCATAATTCATACAAACCAGCGTTTTATATGTTTTCCACTTGATCCCAACATGCAACAAACATTACTTTATTTCTTTAATTTATCATACACTTCTACATGTATTTTTGGCATCACAAGAATGAACAATCAAAACAAACGAGAAGACTTCAATAATGTAAAACCACAACATGATATTCAACTATTGCATTCTGTGTAGCGTTATCAGCCCAATAAGTTTTCGCGGTGGCGATGCCTTGTGCCAGACGGAAAACTCCAGAACCACCAATGATCGGCATTTCTCGATACTCGTGAAAAATCTGGTTGTACCCAAGGATACTTAGTGTGCTACCATTATACTTACCCTTAGTGAATACAAGGTTGAGAGTCATAAGAAGGCCTATATCTTCGAACGAGGCCGAGCCATAGATCCCTTGGGCTCGGCCTATTATTTTAGAGTTGGGATCTGGCTTAATCGTCATTGGATTGTCCATCATCCGCAATAAGCCAAAAAGTGTTGGTGATTGAAATGTAATATTGGCTTGGGCAATTTGAATTGCTGATGGATTCTTTGCGGTCACAGTATCATGAAAGTAGAAGTGAAGTTTGGTCAATTTTACTTTTTCCTGGGGAAGCTCCATGAACCATTTCTCCACTCCTTTTGGACTTTGATCAATCCCATGAGTGGAACGCAACACTGCCACTGCCAAAAATAAGAAAGCGATAAACAAAAAATTTTCCATTTTCGTAGTTCCCTCTTCTTTTCTTGTCACTTTACCATTCAAATGAACTATAGCTAGCTTCAAATAAATAGACATGGAAACACATAAATGTTAGATAGTCTTGAGAAAATGTGAGAGAGGGATGAAAAGATTAAAAATAATTCTAATGTTTATTTAATTAGTTTGTGGTTCATGCGCTAACTAATTATTTGAAATATATTATATTCTATGAATATTTAAGTATTTTTAGTAGGTCTCATATCAATTCCCAATACATTGACTTGGATCAGTAAACTCCGCACAGCTAAGCACTTGAAATTGAAGATAGTATAATTTGATAGTTATTGGACAAGATAATTTAGTTGTATTAGTTTAGTTACTTTATTTTCAAATTAATTACGATCAGAGATTGTATTTTTATTACTTATAATATAATAAGGGAGGATCTCCATTTTTCGTCGTCGTCCTCACAGGGATATAAGAACCGTTTGGTAGGATATACTAATTAAAATAATCTTTGTATTAAAATTTAATCCACCCAATACCATGTTTGGTTGTTAAATTTAACTCAAACTCACTTAATACATGGATAACTTAATACAACATAGGAGGTCTTATCTTATGCAGAGGAAAACATGGGATTACTGATACCAAGTTTAACAATACATGAATAAGACAATAAAATGACCAAATTACCCCTCAATTTCTTTATACAGTCTATAGCAATTGTCTTTTCCGTTTTAAACCTTGTCTCTACAAGTTCAGTTGTATGCTGCAGTATATTTTTGCCAGCTTCCTTGGCTATGCCTATGTGCAGATCAATACAATTATATTTTGCCAGCTTTCTAATTATTTTGCTTCGTCAGTGAAAAACTAATGAACATGAACACATAGTCAAACTTTCAATTCTATTTTTTACTTCTCAGATAAAGTGAAAAGAATTAAGAATTGAACTATTCACATTTTATTTATTAACTTCTCAAGTCAGATGAAATAGAAAATCTCACAAAAGTTCAAGGATACAATTGTAAAGAAGGTTTTTGTAGAGTTTTAAACCAAACACAATACATGATATATTAGTTTTTGTTGTTTCGGGTACACAACCGGTATGTTTTTCAATATAGACTTCAACCTTTGTTCAAGAACAACAATGAAGTGCAACACATTCAACACAAGCGCAAATGACTAATCAAATGAACTATCAAATGAAGTATGTTTATCAACTTTTACAGAAATAAAGATGAAGCAGAATTTAGAACCAAGTCCACTGACTTCAGGGTGTGTCCTTAAGGAATTTATTCTCCTCAATTACCCGAGGTTATGAAATCTTTCCTCCCAGGGTAAAATGGTTCACTTTCTGAAAGCAGTGGTACCTCAAACTTTCAGAATCTTCGAACACACTCAACAGTTGATGATCACAATAGAGTTTTGAGAAGAAGAAGAATGTTTTCAGCTCTTAAATTCGTACCAATACCTGAGGAGAATTTCAGGTATTTATACCCATTAAGTGTCCCTTTGAAAAGAAAGCAATGGTTCATAAAAAGAGGCACTATTTCTGAACAGTCACGTCACCTATGCCCGGTCTGTGCTGGAACTGCACCTGACCTGCGGTCATAGGTGACATTGTGCAAATTCTAGTGACATCTGCACAGCACCTGCGTTGGACCTACGTCCGAAGGTCGCCAGATGTGCGCGTAGGTCACTTTTCTTCCAAAATAGTGTGCCTTTAACGGTGAACGGTCGCGTCCCTTCGAGGTGCGTTGTGCATGTGTTTGCATGGTGCCCGATCGCATATGGAGAAAAATAATTTCATCGGATTTTTGGATTAAAATTTCACTTGTTTTCCAAATTTCAAATAAACTTTATCCAAAAATTAATCTCTCGATCGATCATTTTTCAAATCCAAATCCAAATCTAAAGTCAAAGTCGAAGACGAAGCGAGCGAGCGACGACGATGACGATGTGAGGCATCTCTTTGTTCTTGTCTCACTATCTATATAAAGGTGTGCTTCTTAATAAAAACACAAAAAGTTGTTTTCTCCCACCAATGTGGGAGAACTAGACTTTTCTTTAAAGTGAAAGCTCACTTTCCCTCCAAATTATTCCCTCTATTTTCTATTCACACATCCAACTTGAACCCAAGAATTCCGCACATGAATGGGGAATGACTATCTTATCAAAAATTTACAGAGAAGTATGTGGTCAACAAGCAAAGACTAATTACATCTGAATAAGTGGATTTTCATTTGGACTTTCCATAGTGAAAATGCATCGGATGCACTCGGTCAATCGATAGATTTGATATCTTTGAGCTGTCAAACTTTAATGTACAACTAGACAACACATGTCACATAATCAGTCTTTTACCGTTTATGGTGCTCACGATTTTATTCGTTTCAGCCATGAACACGTCCTGGTTTCATGAGAGCGTAGAGAATAGGCCTTTACTAACATTCCCATTGAAGTGGCTTTCACTTCACCCTCACATAGGTAATTTTTAAACGTTCAATCCTATAGATTAAACTATTTTGTCAAATCTGTCAAAGTTAGATAATCATTAAAATGTTCACAACATAAGACTTATCCTTATTTTCTAAACATTGTCTACATCATAAGAATGGGTTGAGTATATTGACAATGTTGAACCGTCAGTTACAACTTTGTTTGATCTTCTTGAACCTAGCTCTTGGGATCTCTAGTATGCTAGATATAGCTATCACCATGCTAACTTGTCCTACGCCGTAAACCCATTCCCTTTGATGTTCTCTCAACTCCCTCTCTAGATAGGCCTTTTGTAAGTGGATCCAACACATATCCTTTGACTTTACATAATCAACAATGATAATTTTACTAGAGAGTAGTTCTCTAATGGTATTATGTCTCCCTCTTATAAGACGATATTTATCGTTATACATGATGCTTCCTGCCCTACCTATCGCCTCTTGGATATCACAATGTATACATACTGGTGCCAATGAATTGGGCCAATAAGAAATATCTTCTAAATAATTTTGAAGCCATTCAGCTTCTTCACCGAATTTATCTAATGTGATAAATTCATATTCAATTGTAGAGCGGGCAATACTTGTCTGTTTGGACGATTTTCAAGAGACTGCTCCTCCACCTAAATTAAATACATATCCACTCATGGATTTTACTTTATTTGATCCGGTGATTCAATTTGAATCACTATATCCTTCAATTACCGCTAGATATTTATTATAATGCAAAGCATAGTCTTGAGTGTATTTAAGATATCCCAAAACTCTTTCACTACTATTTAATGAGTTTTATTGAAATTACTTGTATACCGACTCAATTTACTAATAGTACATGCTATGTTTGCTCGTGTACAATTTATGATATACATTAAAAATTCCATTACTCTTGTGTAGTCCAACTATGAGTTACTTTCACCTTCATTCTTTTAAAGAGCAAAGCTCACGTCTAATAGAGTCTTGGTAATACCAAAATTCAAATACTTGAATTTGTCAAGTACCTTTTCAATGTAGTGAGACTGTGACAATGCCAACATTTGTGGAGTTTTATGGATTCTTATTCCTAAGATAACATCCGCAACTCCAAGGTCTTTCATATTAAACTTGCTCTAAAGTATTCATTTCGTAGTATTTATGTCAGAAAGTCTCTACTGATGGTCAACATGTCATTCACATACAAACAAACAATGACCTTGTGATTTGGAATGTCATTAATGTAAACACATTTGTCATATTTGTTTATCTTAAACTTTTTTGCCAGTATGATTTGGTTAAATGTTGCATGCCATTGTTTAAGTGCTTGTTTTGGTCCATAAAGTGACTTAACAAGTTTGCAAACTTTCTTTTCTTTATTAGGAACCACAAAATCCTCGGGTTGTTCCATGTAAATTTCTTACTCCAATTCTATATTTAGGAATGTTGTTTTTGCATCCATTTGATGGATTTCAAGATCATATACCGCCGCCAAGGCAACTAACATTCGAATTGACGTTATCCTCATTACGAGCGGGTATGTATCAAAATAATTAAGGCCTTTCTTTTGTTTAAAGCCTTCCACTACAAGTCTTGTCTTGTATTTGTCAATAGTACCATCCGCTTCTATTTTTCTTTTGAAGATATATTTAGAACCTAGGGGTTTATTTCCTGGAGGAAGATCGACCAACTCCCAAGTATGGTTGATCAAGATCAAATCAATCTCACTATTGAATTTCTCTTTCCAAAAGGATGAGTCTGAAGATTACATCGCTTTTTTAAATGTTTGAGGCTCATTTTTTAGGAGAAATGTTGCAAAATTTGATCCAAAGGAAATTAACGTTCTTTGATGTGTACTACACCTTGGATTCTCACCATTATGCATATTCTCTCTTGGTTCATCTCGAGGTCGTTTAGACCCTCCACTAGACTGTTCATGTCTAGTTTTATACGGATAAATGTGTTAAAAGAATTCAACATTATCTGATTCAATTATCTTATTTTTATTGATATCTGGATGTTTGGATTTATGAACCTAAAACCGATATACTTTACTACTTTAAGAATATCTAATGAATACGCAGTCCACAGTCTTAGGTCCTATCTTCACCCTTTTAGGCATAGGAACTTGGACTTTCGCTAGACACCCCCACACTTTAAAATATTTCACGCTGGGTTTCTTTTATTTCCATTTTTCATATCGAATTGATAGTGTCTTACTATGGGGCACTGTATTGAGTATTCGATTAGCTGTAAGGATAGCTTCCCCCTATAAGTTTTGCGGTAAACCTGAACTTATAAGTAAGACATTCATCATTTCCCTTTAGGTTCGGTTCTTTCTTTTTGCAATTCCATTAGATTGAGGTGAATATGGGATAGTAGTTTGATGGATGATTTTGTTCTCTACACATATTTCCGCAAAAGGAGATTCATATTCTCTACCCCTATCACTTCTTATAGTTTTATTTTTTTCTCTAACTGATTTTCAACTTCTATTTTATATTGCCTAAACACATCTATTGCTTCATCCTTACTATTTAGCAAATAGACATAACCGTACCTAGTGCAATTGTCAATAAAAATTATAAAATATTTTTTTCACCATGAAATGGTGTTGACTTTATATCACAAATCCTGTGTGGATTAAGTTTAAGGGATTAAAATTCCTTTCAATGTACTTATATAGATTCTTAGCATACTTTGATTCCACACACGTTTGACATTTTGATTTATTGCACTCAAAGTTTGACAAAACTTCTAAGTTAATCAGTTTTCGCAAAGTTTTGTAATTGACATGCCCTAATCATTCATGCTACAATTTATTAAACTCAAGCAAGTAAGAAAAAATAGAATTTTTATGGTTTCAACAGTCATTACATTCATATTAACAAGCCCTCAGTGAGGTAGCCTTTTCCTACATACACTTTTTCTTTGCTAATTACAACCTTATCAGAAATAAATATACATTTGAATTCATTTTTTGTCAGGAGTGATATAAAAATCAAGTTCTTTCTAAACTCCGGTACATAAAGGATATTGTTGCGAGTCAACACTTTGCTTGACGTCATTTTTAATAAGATTCGTTTAATCCCTTCAACCTTTGTTATTGCAAAGTTTGTCATATAGATTTTCTCCCCATCTTGAGCCAGAGCATATGAAGCAAACAACTCTTTGTTGGTACAAACATGGCGGGTGGCACTAGAATCTATCCGCCAATCTCTAGAATTTTGCACCAAGTTACATTTCGAAAGCATGACACATAGATTATCCATTTCATTTTTGGATTCAGCCATGTTGGTTTAATACTTCTTCTTACCTTTCTTTGGGGTACTACAATTTAATGACTTATGGCCAGCTTTTCCACAATTAAAGCACTTTTTATTGAATTTCTTCTTTGGTGGATTGCTTTGTTGTCCAGCTTTCTTTCGTTTCTTTGAGTTGTTAGGATCGTCCTCTACAATGTTTGCTCCACTGATTGTAGCGTTTACTTTCAGCCTCTTTTCAACAGCTTTGTTGTCTTTCTCAATGTGCAACCTCATGAGGTCTTCAACTGCCATCTTCTTTCTTTTGTGTTTCAAGTTTTGAAGTCCCTCCACAAAGGTGGAAACCTCTGTATTATGGCTGCAACTTGAAAGGATTCATTCACAATCAAACCTACATCAAAGGTCATGTGAGTATTAAGAACACACTTAACATGTTCAAATAAGGTATTTATTATATTCATACCTTCATCAAGAAGATTATGGATGATTACTTACAATTCCTATACTTGAGATACGACAGTCTTACTGTCAATCAGCTTATAGTCAAGGCACCTTACAACAAAGAACTTCTTAGTTCCTGCATCCTCAGTTATGTACTTTCGTTCCAACATATTCCATAACTCTTTCGATGTCTTAATTTCGCTGTACATATTGTACAAACCGTCTTAGAGGCCACTTAGGATATAATTCTTGTATAAGAAATCTGAATGTTTCCATGACTCCATTACAACGAACCGCTCCTTGTCTAATGTATCTTCGGACAATTCTGGAGCATCTTCAGATATGAACCTTTAAAGACATAAAGTTATCAAATAGAAGAACATTTTCTGTTTCCAGCGTTTAAACTCTACACCTAAAAAGTTTTGGATTTCTCTGCTGGTGCTATTACGGGCAGAGCACTTGTGCGGATTGTTGTAGCAACATTTTTTGCTGCTACACTTGTCACACCATCAGTTGCATGACTATCGGTAGTCATTTTTCTATCACAAAATGACAATCAACTTAGTATATCGGAATATAAATTATAAAGCTGTAATAACTTTAAACACCACTTGTTTTTAGTTTAAAGATAAAGTTCTAATGATCTTTTAATCAATAATCGAATGACCTTTAACTTGTGATGAAGTTTTTATATCTTTAAATCACTTGTTATGTTCAAACAGAGTAGAAAGCAATAAGTTTTAGTCTCCAAAAATCAAACAATACAGATTATTTAAATTTCTTAAGATTGTTGTTTCGGGTACACAATCTGTATGTTTTTCAATATAGACCTCAACCTTTGTTCAAGAACATGTTTTCAAGAATAACAATGAAGTTCAACACCTTCAACACAAGCTCAAATGACTGATCAAATGAATTATAAAATAAAGTATGTTTATCAACTTTTAAAGAAATAAAAATGAAGCAAAATTTAGAACCAAGTCCAGGGACTTCACAGTGTGTCCTTAAGGAATTTATTCCCTTCAAGTACCCGAGTGTAACACCCCGTATTTTTGGGCTAGAATCTAGATGGTCGTTCGTACGCATATAGACCCGAACTAGATAATTCCTTATTAATATATGTATGGTTATAAACCCTATAGAGTGGGAATACCTTTGAATATGAATTGAGGTCACAAAAATCCCTTAACTCTAAGACGAGTTGAAAACATTTCTAGCGATTAAGTTTCAGTGGATGTTCAAACTTGGGTCAATTTCCATCAATCATAACTTCTTGTATATATTTAATTAGAAGGCCTAAATATATCAAATGAAAGGTCTTCAGAGTAGCTTTCTAAAGATACCAATTTCGCAAAAATCTGATACCCGAGCGAAAAGTTATAACCATTTCTATGAGAGAGGCAGTAGCTGGCGCGATTAGCGTGCGACGCACGCTCCATCGCATGCACCAAATTTTTAGGTTCTGTTTTCGCATTTTTAAGGGTAATTTGGACCTTTACCTCACCCAAGATCTGTCCATAACATAAGATTCACACCCCAAAAGTAGAATACACTCCATAATTCAATTTTTCCTCTCAAATTAAAACCTTAAATCCTTTTCCTCAAGATCAAGAATCAAAATTTTAAGTTCAAGACTCCAAGAAAAAGGTCAAGATACGGGTTCCATCTATCAAGGTCTAGGTTCCATCTTTCAACTCTTATAGTCTAAGGTCTGTGGGGTTTATCCTAAAAACTACATGGGCTTGTAAATATTAGAGCATGATTTAAAGATTATTAAGCATGTATTTTTAAAGGGGTTTTGGAATCTATATTTAAATTATGTATTCCGAATGTTTCAATGTTACTATTGCTTTGGCCTTGTGGTCTTTTCCCCTAAATTGATTTACATGTATATGTATATGTATGAAATTTGAGATTGTTTAAGAGCATAAATTATGAATTCCCTCTTGTGTATTGAATTAAAGTTTATGGTTTTGCCGAAAAAGAGTTAAACTACATGTTTTACAATGTGAAAGTAGTTTTCTTAATGTCATAGTATTTGAACATGATTTAGAGATGATGAGAGGGTGTTTCTTAAGATATCTATATTTTGTGTTAAAGAGAAAGAATTGCATGAAATTAAGAATTTTGACATGACCACCTTTTTTTATTGAATCATTGATAAAGAGAATTGCTTGCATGGTTTCACATGAGTTTCTTGAAAAGAATTGTTGATATGGTGGTCCTGAATTCCATCATTTGAGAATAGAGACATAATTTGCTATAAATGGCTCAGAGAATGTGACTTTCAAGTCAATGGTATGACGATACCATGTAAATATATGCCATAACAGAACTAGAGTCTTCAGAGTTTAATTTTCAAAGATTGCATGTTGTAAAAAATTAAAAATGGGCTTAAAGAGGGTTAGGTGGTTACCCGAACAGGGCAAGAGTCAATTAAATCATAGCCTAAAACCGTGTTTTGTCGATATGGGTATGTTACTTTTGTACGCTGGCGACATCCCTGTGGAATAGTAGAGATTCAGAGACTTTGACCCTTGCAACAAACTTGGGTTGGGAGCTTGGTTGCCGAGTTAAGGGCAGATTCCATACAGCCCATGGAATTATAAAATTGTAGGGCATACCACCTAGCGCAGAAGTAAAACAAAGAGTAGGTCACAAAGTTCAGATGGTTTTATAGAGTCTTTTAACTATGCCCATGTGACTTTTACTATGTGACATATTTATGAACCGTTTTTAAATTGCTCTCATATATGTTGAATATCAAATATTATTTTGGGTTTGCTCTGTGTACCAGTACAACTTTATTGATCCCCTACCTCTCAAGGTCTGAGGCTCAATCTAGCGGTCCGACTAAGCAGTAGATCTTTCTAGACAAAAGTGTAGAGTTTAGGTTGTGAGCCTTCTATGTTTCAGAAGGCCTATTTAAATTTTAGACATTTATTTATGGTTTTGGTCTACTAGGGGCCTTGTCCCAGTATTCAGACATCTTTGTTTCATATGTAGTAGAGGTTTCACAGACGGAGTTAGATATTATTTTAGATGTTGTTGAATTGTATTCTTTAACATTTTGTTGGTTTTAGATCATGACAATGATCCTATACTCAGTTATATTTCCATATTTTTTTCTGTATATTAATGGTGTATGTGATTACAAGTTAGATGGGCATCTGGGCCTTCATGGTTTAGATTGCTTGTCACGGCCAGGGCCTCAGTTTGGGTCGTGATAAACTTGGTATCAGAGCATGGTTCATAGTACCAGGATGTCTGTGAAATTACGTTGAGTAGAGTCTTATTTATGGGTGTGTAGCGTGCCACACTTATAAGCAGAAGGCTACAAGGCATTTAGGAATGTCTCTTTCTTCATGTTCTAGTTCGTGCTATGGAGTCAGAATATTTCTCTTTCATACTCTAATTCGTGCTATGGTGTCGTCCATATGAAAAAAAAGTTATCCTAATTCTTTCCTTACTCTAGTGTTCCCAGATAATGCTCTCAGATTTACTAGCAGAAATTTCAGAAGTCACACAAAGGGCTTGAGAGGAGCTCCTTAGTGTATCATAAGTCCCTCAAGTTTAAAGTTGTGTCCTCGTTCTTATGAGGTGTTCAGTTAAGACAAGAGTAAGATGTGTATTCTTAGGTCATTGAATATTGTGTATCAAATTTCCATCTCTTGTGATCTTGTTATCATTGTATTGTTGAAACTAAAAGTCTAGTAAAGCTGTGTGGGGCTCTTTAGATTCACTAGCATAGTTGCTTTGTTATTCATTTCATTTTCTGGTTCAAAATACAAAAATCAAGTCTAGTGAATCCGTGTGAGGCCTATTTTGATTCACTAGCAACTTGTTGTTCATCTTGTTATTCTTATGTTGGTTGGAACTGGGGGTCTAGAGGTGTAGTGACAAGAAAAGTGGTAACACTGATTTATTAAATATATATAGCAGAATCTTTTTTTTTGCATATGATGGTGTCCATAATGAAGTGATATATACTTATGTGTTAGGTTGGTATAAGGTGGAGAAGGAGTTATTGGTTAAGGTAAATTATTGTTTGCTTGAAGTATGAAAAGAGTTGTTGATGGTGTTTGTTGTGCTAGAAAAGTATAGGCTATTGGTGAAAGTACTTAGTGGATGAGTGTTGTTAATTTAGGGTTCCCAGAGGTTGCAAGAGGGAGTTTAGTTGAAACTTATAGAGTTATGAAAGAAATTTAAGTGTATAGATAGGTAAATACTAATGATGTGTAGAACAAAGATGCGTTAATGGATTGTAAATAAGATAGGCCATATGATTATGGCTGAATATTGCTATTATGAGATTCTGGTGGGCTAGTGTTTCTTGATGTCTTATCTGTAACTTCCAAGTGAGAATTATATGTAAGGTGGGTTATTATATAAGATTAAGGTTGACCATGTCTATTATATGACTTTACCCCTTGACCTTTTTTCCTTTAGTGGTTGTAAACTAGTACTTCATGTGAGAAGGTATGAAGTAGATTTTGAGCTATAATAGTGATGTCATGGAGGGGATTGTGATTGTAGGTCGTAGTTAAATGAAATGAGTATTTGGAGTTGTTTTCCCAATTTGATGGACTGGTACATTATGTTGCATGCTTTGCTTTATTAGTGGTAGATGATTGATGCTAGACTATAGGATTGGATTCTAGATGTAGAATGTGGTGGTAAGAATAGTAGCTTAAGATTAACGAAGTATGCTTTACGGGGATGAATTAATAGGCTTGAAGTGATTTGTCAAAGAGCCTAGGTTGATAATTGATGAAAGGTTTAAGTGGTACATTTTGAGGTATATGAGAACGAGTGTTAAAATGATGACTTGTGGGTGAGTCATTAAGTGGATAAGGGCGTAAGTAGATAATAATAAGTTACCCCCCGGTAGTATGACGTTAGGTAAGATTTTATTATATGAATTATGTGATTAATAATTATATGTTAGAAGGTTAAGTAGTGGAGAGTGGAGTTTTATATGATAAGAAGCGAGGAAGAGTATGCTCATGAGACTACATGTTGTAGGTTGATGATAGTAGAGGATATTAAAAGTTAAGAGTAGCGTTCTTGGAAATCAATGACTTTAGAGATTACTTAGAAGGGGAAGTTTAGCTTTTATGTGTATATGTGTTTTACATACCTGGGTTGTGTTCTAAATTGTAATATGGAGGAGTCTGGTGAGTTGTTGTACGGTATTCATTAGGTTTGAATTGAGGAAATATTGGTAGCCAATATGAGCCTTGGGTATGGTTTTACAAAGTTTGTTAAGTTGTAAGTTATGTGATTAGAGGTGTAACACGAGTATTCTAAGGAGTTGAAGATAGAGTGTTAAGATTTTAGAAGCGGGGATGTCCATGCCTATAATGATGTTAGTCATGAGTTGATGACTTTAGGGTTAGAGGAAGTTAATTAGTATCCCTAAGGGGGGGATGTCCCAAAAGGAATTTAGTGACTTTATGTTAAATTATTGAGACTGGTTGTATTTATGTACATATTGATAACCCTTGGTGATAAGGAGTGTGAATGCGTACACTCATATGAGTGGGGGTTGTAGAGTGATGGCTATAATGGTTAACGAAAGTTAAGAGTAACATCTACAGAAAAGCAAGGCCTTCGGGGTACAGATCATTAGGGAGAGTTGGAGTTTAAGTATATGGTGATGTCTCTTTTATGGTGAGAGTTGTGACTTTGATTTATAAGGGGAAGATAAGGAATTAGGTTAGTTCCTGAAATTTTCTCATTGTGGTGAGTTGGGGAAGAGTCATGATGAACCTACTCCTATTCAAGCCTGTTCCTCCTTCTTTAATCTAAGAGGTCACTCTACTAATGCCTTACGTTATGTATCCAAGTCCTACCTATGTCTAAGGTTTGAGCACTCGGTGTAATTCATGACATGTCCTGACTTCCAAACTAGAAGAAATAATATCCCTCGGTGATCCAATAATCTAAGCATCCAAGCTCTATGTGACGTTGCTCATGACTGATAAATCTGTGTCCCAAATAATGATTGGTTCTAAGGAACTATATTTTTCGTATGTTGACGATTCATTTTATGTCGGGATTAGCCAAAATGATAAAGTTGTGTGAACTCATGAATAATTCAGTTTTAAAAATGGGAAATGATATCTCCAAGTAGAAGTCCTTGCCAAAATCGTCGACTTCATGAACTACACAATCATGTTATAAGACTCAAGATGTAAGCTCTCATGTTTCTCATTGTGGTTGTCCTAAGAACTCGTGCTATGTTGAAATTGTGCCAAAACGACTCTTCATTTATGATCCAAATACTTGATATATGAAATACTCTGTGCTTTTACTGTATCTTTAACTCATGTCCCACCTTGAGTATGGAAATCAGTATATGTTATAACCAAATAGTGTTACTCCCTTTCATGATTCTCTTACTCAGGTCCTTTAATGACCCTCTTTATGCTAGTATGATGGTGGTTGTGGAAGCGTAGAAGTATATTAGGTGGGGGAGTAGATGTTCTTAAAGGTGAAGATTTTGATGTGGTTGTCGAGCAAAGGTTATAGCTGAACGGAAAAGAAGGAGATGAACTTTTGTTGTGTGAAATAGCTACGAAGGAGAAATGTGGCAGAAATAGTTTTGAGAGTGATTGAAATTGCTGGTCTTAGTAGGGAGATCCATGTAGTGGTTGTAGTAATGATAAGGCTTGAATGTTTTGAATGATGAAAACATAAACCTATGTGTCATGTGGTTAGTATTCTTTGAATTAAGACTTGATATTGTTGGATTACAGTAATGAGGTGAGGTGATTTCTTAATGTGATGTAGGGTGCAGGGCCTCGAAGTTTAAGTTATCCCCTCTTTCCTCTGAGTTAGGCTTGAATATAGAAGTATTATATGTAGGGACACAAATTCTTATGGTTACATGAGTTACGGGAGAATTGTAAGTTGGGAATGATGAAGTATGTTGATTAATGTCGGAGTATAGATAAGAAGTATTGCTTAGTTTAAGTAATTACGTTGTATTTTGTAAGATGGAGATGCTAATACTCATGTGTTCCACAAGAAGCTTATCTCATGTCTTGTACCGATCTTAATCAGGCCGAGGACTCTTAGAAAAAGTTATGTTTTGCAATGTTTTGATCATGTGCCATAAAACACATGCTAAGATCATGTCGATGTCAAGTTTCGTTGTCTCAGGTTTCATGCTTACTCCTTTCCCTAGAGGTTATCATGAAGATCGTGTGATGCCTTTGCATATTTTTGTTGAGTAAAAATGTTCAAATCAATGTTACGTTCTTTATTCTACACTCTTAGAGCTTCAAAAGGTCCCTACCCATCATTCGGGGATGAATGATCCCAAGGGGGAGATAATGTACGACCCCGTACTTTTGGGCTAGAATCTAGACCGTCGTTCCTACGCGTATAGACGCGAACTAGATAATTCCTTATTAATATATGTGTGGTTATAAATCCTATAGAGTGGGAATACCTTTGAATATGAATTGCGGTCACAAAATCTCCTAACTCTAAGACGAGTTGAAAACATTTCTAGCGATTAAGTTTCAGTGGATATTCAAACATGGATCAACTTCCATTGACCATAACTTCTTGTATATATCGAATTAGAGGGCGTACCATATATCAAATAAAAGGTCTTCGAAGTAGCTTTCCAACGATACCAATTTCGCCAAAATTGGATATCCGAGCTAAAAGTTGTAGCCATTTACGTGAGAGAGACAGTAGTTGCGCGCGATTAGCGTGCGACGCGCGCTCCGTCGCACACACCTAATTTTCAGGTTCTGTTTTCGCATTTTTAAGGGCAATTTGGACCTTACCTCACCCAAGGTCAATCCATAGCATAAGATTCACACCCCAAAAGCAGAATACACTCCATAATTCAATTTTTCCTCTCAAATTAAAACCATAAATCCTTTCCCTTAAGATCAAGAATCAAGATCTTAAGTTCAAGACTCCAAGAAAAGGGTCAAGATCCGGGTTCCATCTATCAAGATCTAGGTTCCATCTTTCAACTCTTATGGTCTAATGTACGTGGGGTTTATCCTAAAAACTACATGGTATTGTAAACATTAGAGCATGATTTAAAGATTATTAAGCATGAATTTTAAAGGGGTTTTGGAATCTATATTTAAATTATGTATTCCGAATGTTTCAATGTTACTATTGCTTTGGCCTTGTGGTCTTTTCCCCTAAATTGATTTACATGTATATGTATATGTATGAAATTTGAGATTTGAGACTGTTTGATAGCACAAATTATGAATTCCCTCTTGTGTATTGAATTAAAGTTTATGGTTTTGCCAGAAAAGAGTTAAAATACATGTTTTACGATGTGAAAGCATTTTTCTCAATGTCATAGTATTTGAACATGATTTAGAGATGATGAGAGGGTGTTTCTTGATATATCTATATTTTGTGTTAAGGAGAAAGAATTGCATGAAGTTAAGAATTTTGACATGACCACCTTTGTTTATTGAATCGTTGATAAAGAGAATTGCTTGCATGGTTTCACATGAGTTTCTTGAAAAGAATTGTTAATATGGTGGTCTTGAATTCCATCATTTGAGAATAGAGACATAATTTGCTATAAATGGCTCAGATAATGTGACTTGCAAGTCAATGGTATGACGATACCATTTAAATATATGTCATAACATAACTAGAGTCTTCAGAGTTTGATTTTCAAAAATTGCATGTTGTAAAGAATTAAAAATGGGCTTAAAGAAGGTTAGGTGGCTACCCAAAGAGAGCAAGAGTCAATCGATTCACTGCCTAAAACCGTGTTTTGCTGATACGGGTATGTTACTTTTGTACGCTGGCTATGGCCCTGTGGCATAGTAGAGATTGAGAGACTCCGACCCTTGCGGCAAACCTGGGTTGGGGACTTTCCTGCTGAGTTAAGTATAGATTCCATATAGCCCATGGAATTACAAAATTGTAGGGTATACCACCAAGAACAGAAGTAAAATAAAGAGCATGTCACAGAGTTCAGATGGTTTTATAGAGTCTTTTAACCACGCCTATATGACTTTTACTATGTGACATATTTATGAACCGCTTTTAAATTGCTCTCATATATGTTAAATATCAAATATTATTTTGGGTTTGCTCTGCGTACCAGTACAACTGTATTGACCCCCTACCTCTCAGGGTTTGAGGCTCAATCTAGCGGTCCGGCTAAGCAGTAGATCTTTCCAGATAGAAGTGTAGAGTTTAGTTGGTGAGCCTTCTATGTTTCAGAAGGCCTGTTTAAATTTTAGACATTTATTTATGATTTTGGTCTACTGGGGGCCTTGTCCCAGTTTTCAGACATCTTTGTTTCATATGTAGTAGAGGTTTCACAGACGGAGTCAGATATTATTTTAGATGTTGTTGAATTGCAGTCTTTAACATTTTGTTGATTTTAGAGCATGACCATGATCCCATACTCATTTATATTTCCGCATTTCTTTTCTGTATATGAATGGTGTATGTGATTACAAGTTAGATGGGCGTCTGGGCTTTCATGGTTCAGATTGCTCATTACGGCCAGGGCCTCGGTTCGGGTCGTGAAACTGAGGTTATGAAATCTTTTCACCCAGGATAAAATGGTTCACCAATACCATGGGATCTTTATATTGGGAAGGTGAAGGTGATTGGTAGAAAAGTTAATGGACTCTACATCTTTGCCAATACCATTACTACCAATGATGTTGTGATGATAGCACAAAGTTCAAATCTTATTGATTTTGTTCCTAATTCTATCTGTGATTTTGTAGTTGATAATGCCAACTTAGACATAGTCTTATGGCATAAAATATAAGACATGATTCTACTCATGTACTTAGGAAAGCACTGCCTCTAACTAATGGTATAACATTCAAAAAAATTAATGAATATGTTGTATGTCCTTGTGCAAAACAAGTCAGACTTTTTTTTCCAACTACCTATATCAAATCTACTTATACATTTGAATTGATGCATACGGATTTATGGGGACCTTATAGATTTCCCACTTTTGAAGTAAATAGATTCTTCCTAACCAGTGTTGATGACTATTCTAGAATGACTTAGATCTATCTTTTGAAACTTAAATCGGATGTGTGTGTAATACTATCTCAGTTCATTCAACTTGATAAAACTCAAATTGATAAAAACATCAAAGTCATTTTAACTAATAATGGACCTGAGTTTGTCAACTCTATATGTTCTACTTTCTGTAGCAACTAAGGGATTATTCACCAAACTACATGTGTCTACGGCCCTTACCAAAATGGAATGACTGAAATAAAGCATAGACACATTTTAGAATTCACTAGGGCCATCAGATTTCAGGGAACGGTGCCTATTAAGTTTTGGGGCTTGTGTGTTAAAGCAGTTGTGTACATTATCAATAGACTTCCCACAGCTGTGCTAAATTACATTTATCCTAATGAGAGATTGTATGGAAAGGAACCAAATATTAGTCACATGAGAACTATAGGATGCTTGTGCTATGCTAAGATAGTTTAACAATCTGATAAACTTCAACCTAGATCTAGAAAATGTATTTTGATGGGTTATTCTGATACTCAGAAAGGCTACTTATTATATGATCATACTAATAAAGTGTTTTTTGTTAATAGGGATGTAAATTTTAGAGAAGATGTATTCCCTTTTAAAGTCCTGGTGCATGACTCCCAACATTCAACTGCTACCAAACTCAATGAGACTTTAGTCAACTGGTCAAACATAGAGGTGCAAAACATACAAATCTCTCAGGATTCAGCACCAAATGAGAACACTAATGATCACATAATGCAAGAGCAGGTGCCACAGGATAATCAGATTCAAACTCCAAACACATCTCAACCACAGGCTGAAAATCAGGAACAAGCTGTGATCAGAAGGACCAACAGAAACAAAAAAACTCCACTATGGATCAAGGACTTTATTTCTCTAAACATTCATCAGAAAGAACCTTATGCTATAGGGAAATATTTGACCTATGATGCATTGTCTCCAAAGTACCAGGCATATATTGCAAAGTCATCTACAACTACAGAACTAGCTACTTACAGTGAAGTTAAGAAAGATGCAAGATGGATAGCAGCAATGAAGAAGGAGATTACAACACTAGAAAAAAACAAAACTTGGGAGATCACTAGCTTACCTGAAGGCAAAAAACATATTGGTTACAAGTGGAATTTTAAAATAAAATACAAGCTACTGGTGAAATAAAAAGGTTCAAAGCTAGATTGGTTGCAGAAGGCTATAGTCAACAAGAAGAAATTGACTTTCAAGAGACTTTTTCTCCTATTATGATGATGAAAACAGTCAGAACAATACTCAAAATTATAGCTTAGAGATACTGGTACATTCGCAAGATGGATGTGTATAATGCATTTCTACAAGGTGATTAACATGAGGAGATTTACATGGACTTGCCACAGGTATTTAAGAGACAGGGGGAGAAGAAACCAGTATGCAGACTCTTAAAATCCCTATATGGTCTCAAATAGGCTCCCAGACCGTGGAAGGACAAGTTATCTGAAGCACTGACAAAAATGGGATTCAAGCAAAGTCAGTTAGATCATTCTCTATTCATAAAGCAAGACAGTAAAGGTATTACTATTATCTTAGTCTATGTATATAATATACTAATCAGAGGTGAATCCTTAAGATTGATTGAATATACCAAAGGTAGACTACAGCAAACCTTTAAATTGAAAGACCTGAGTGAACTCAAATTCTTCTTAAGGATTGAATTTGCAAGATTAAAGGAAGGTGTTCTGATGCATCAGAGAAAATATGCATTAGAACTTGTGTCTGAGCTGGGACTTGGAGCTATGAAACCTTTCACTACACCTATTGATACAAACATCAAACTGACTACTAAAGAATATGTTGATCATGTCCATAAAAGAGAGCATGTAATCGATGATCCACCAGCTTATCAGAGACTCATAGGAAAATTATTGTATCTTACAATGACCAGGCCTGATATTGCCTACAGTGTCCAAACTCTTAGTCAGTTTCTACAGCAACCAAAAAAGTCTCACATGGATGTAGTTATCAGAATAGTTAAGCACATCAAAATGAAACTTGGACAAGGAGTGCTAATGTCCAGATAGTCAAATACTGAAGTTTCAGCATACGTTGATGCAGATTGGTCATATGTCCATTCTCTAGAAAATCTATCAATAGGTACTTTGTGAAGTTTGGAGAATCTATTCTCTCCTGGAAATCTAAGAAGCAGAACACTATTTCTAGGAGCTTAGCTGAAGCAGAATGCAGAAGCTTTGCTGCAACTGTGGCTGAACTTGTCTTGTTACTTGGACTATTGAAGGAGATTGGGATTAACACTACATAACCAGCTAAGATCTATACTGATAGCAAGTCTGCCATGCAAATTGCATCTAATCCTGTATATCATGAAAGGACTAAGCACATTGAAATAGACTGCCACTTTATAAGGGACAAAATATATCAAAGACTAGTCACAGTCAACTATATTCCTACCAGTGACCAGTCTGTTGATGTATTGACTAAAGGGCTTAGCAGAGCTCAACATGAACACTTGAAATCTAAGCTAGGTACCCTTAATCTAATTGAGATCACCTAACTTGAGGGGGAGTGTTGAAAGGAAGGAAGTCAGCTCAGCCATTCCAACTAGCACTGTGAAAATAGTGTTAACTAACTTCCAAAAAGTAGTTAGTAACTAACTTTGTAGCTTGTAGCTTATTAAGTTACTTAAGTAGTTAGTCTCTAGAACATTCCATGATTAGCTATATATGCATGCTAAATAAACATTGTACAATAAAATATCAAGATTCAATCAATGAGATCAATCTAAACTCTTCTTCTCTCTCTTTGCATTCTTATTCTTCTTTCTTCTTCTTCATTCCATTCCAGTTTATAGAGTTCATCCATGATGAACTCTGATTAAGATCAATTTTTAAAGTAGTATAGGTATAGATTAGCATGGAATATATGTGCAACACATGTATCCAAAGACTAGTAAATAAATCATTGTGTTTTACTATTTAGTAAAAGAATGTTATAAGCATGCACTTTGATCGGTTAAAACAACTTACAAATGGGGTTTGGAGATGGTGCCTATATCTTTATGGTATAAAAATATTGCTTCGAACAAACCTTGGACTCAGGAAAAAAAATGGAAGAAGACTGATGAGAAATTCTGGCGGGTGAAAATTTGTACTACTTTAATAAATTGAGATAGAAGTTAAACACCAATATTTAAAGATACTCCTAGAAAAATTCTCAGGGTGGTTTTATAGTGTCGATTATGGGTTCATTTGAACATAATTAAGTTTGTCGAAGATTGGGTTTATATATTTAAAAATATTGGTGTAATATACTACAATAATTAACTTACAGTTGAAAATATAAAAAGTGAAGAAAATAAAATAATCCTCTTCTCGGCTGAGGCACAAGTATCTCGCTCTCTTTAAGAAGATTCAAGCCCACTGCGGCATAATCTACACCGATGCAACAATATATCTCTTGATGTATCCCCTCCAGGATACAACAGTCCATCAATGATGTACAACTCAAGCAACTCCGGATTAGTTGAAGGGTCCAACGTTCCACCACCAGAATACCTTCCTTCAACATGTTAAAACTCTCTTTGTATAGTGAAAATAGTTAAAGACTTAGAATATTTTTCTTTGTCTCAACTCTCTCTTTCACTAATATAATTACTCTCTTTTGTATAGTGAATATAGCGAAGACTTAGAATATTTTCTATGTCAGACTTAGAATATTTTCTATGTCTCAACTCTCTCTTTCACTTATCATCTTTTTTTTATCACTCATAATATACTACAACTCATCTCTTTCATATATTCTCCAACAAAAGGAAGTAAACACCATTTATATTGGTGTAGTATTCTTCCATCCAGTAAATGGGGGAGTAGTGGATATTAAGTGAGGAAGATGAATATTTTAGGAGTTTCAGATGTTATATTAGTTACAATACATAAAGAGGTAGAATAATGGTAGAATTTACAAGAAACTTATGGCCACATTCTTACCACTAACTCATAAGATTAAAGATATAATAAAATAATGTGATATATAGTGGACAAATAAAGTGTTAGAAGTTACAACAGTTATCAAATATAATGACACCACTTTCTTCACTTTATGTCCATTAATTATCATGCAATTTAATTTTAATATTAAAATATACCAATACAAAGTTGAAATGATTTCTTTCATGAATCAACTTATATACCTTGATGCCATTATAGAAATTTATAAATTTCAAATGTTGAATTATAGCAAACTATTGGAGACTGACAAATGAAATGATAAGAGGTGTAACTTTATCTCTGTTTTTCATTGTTTGAACTGGGAGAAGCCTCTAAATCTTATTTGTTTATTTTTTGTTGTCAGAAATAAAAATTTATAGTCAACAATAGGAGAGTCGAAATCAAGTCGAGGGATGATGATGGCACAAGGGGAGACACTTTTGAACCCAGTACTTCCGACACAACTTATAATTTATATATTTAAAATTTTTCTTTTGCAGCAAATAGTAGATATGAGCCCATTTAGCTACTCTAATAGTCATTAGTCAAGTTGAGGGTCTTTTGATGACACAATCCAAATTGTCTCCGGACCTTTGGATGGGATGCTTATGATGATAGAGGAACTTGACAACTCCATAATGTTATCAAAAAAATGTCATATGATGGTGATTGTACCTACATTAAAAGGAGGATCACTGGAAGAGTCGATGGAATGCAAAATGAGGCCAAAATCCCCTTGAAAGGGACATGCATCCGACATGCTCTAGCAAATCAAGAGCAAGTCAAAATAGTCCACTATGCCCCTAGGGTTCACCTGATATGCATCCCATATGCTCCAGAAATGCTACAGGCGGACTGCTTTGATATTTGCCTTAAAATTGGTCACTTTTAAGTCCAAATATGTAATAATTAGCCCTAGACTATAACTAGGAGCTTTTCTTTTATTTTAGGGTCACTTTTGAAGCTAATGAACTTATACTCTAGTATGAGTGTATGTGTGTGTGAGTTTGGATTAGCTTACATTGAAACTTCATTTGGAAAGGTTGGTTTCTTGAAAATTGATTTCCTTGTGGCCTACGTAAGAGTTAGGTGCTTGTAGGTAATTTGAAATAAGGATTTAGGCTTAATATACCATTTATTTGCATTTTAATTTCTATCTTGTGTCTGTCTTTGTTTGCTTTCATCTATCTTTTTATCTTTCATTTCTCATTTCTTAGTTTAGTTTTGATTCCATAGTGTAACACCCCTTATTTCAGGATAGAACAAAAATTGTCTTTTCTACGTGTAGATGTTCCAAAAGTCATAAATCCTATGTAAATTTGGTATATTAATCAATTACGTAGTGTGGGAACCTATTTGAGCATGAATTGAGATCATAGAGATCCCCTAACTCAAGGTCAAGTTGAAAGATTTCCTATCGTTCGAGTTTTAGAGAGCGTCGAAACTTGAATCAACTTCAATCCACCATAACTCCTTGTATATGATGAATTGGTGACCTACTATATATAAAATGAAATCTCTTTGAATTATCTTTCCAATGATATCAATTTTTCCTAAATCCGATATCAGAGAAAAAAGTTATACCCATTTTTCTCCAGCATGTCAGCCTGGAAAACTAAGTGATGACATTTCTGATAACTTATCATGTCTGTGATGGCTTATCACAAAATATCATCAGTCTTAGGTAGAAATCCATAAATTCTTGCCCCAAGTGACGACATTTGTGATGACTTATCACAAGTCTGACAATTTATCACAAAATGTCATCAGGCTTAGGCAGAAACACATAAAATCCAACTCCCAAGTGACGACATTTGTGACGACTTATCACAAGTCTACGGCTTATCACAAATGTCATCAGCCGAGATTTTCAGTAATTAGGAAGCCGTTTAGTAAGGGTATTTTAGACTTTTCCTTCACCTCCCATGACCTAGATAATCAAAATCACGTACTTAATCATCATAAATCAGTTTAAACAACCCTTAATCCTCTTTATTCGCAAGAACAGTATTTCTTAAGATCATCTTCCAAGAAATTCAAAACTCCATTACTCCTTCTTTAAGATAAGCAAGAATCTAAGATTTCTAATCTAAGAAGTTTAAGAAAGTTTCCAAGAACATCAAATTAAGGTCATCCTCTTCAAGAAAGAAACCAAAAGTTTAGCATCACAATCCAAGAATCTCAAGAAACCTTTAAAGATCATCTCCTAGGGTTTCAAGGTCAAGTTCTCTATATCAAATCAAGTCTATTAAGGTATGTGGTTTTGAACAAGAACACCCTTTTGTTCTTGTTCCCAAAAGTTACTTATTTTTGTAAAGTATTTTGTAAACTCATGGAGAATTCCTATCATGTCATTATATTGTGAGTTTTATGAAACTATGTCTTACCCAAGCTTTGAGTTGTAATATTATTATGCATATTAATGTTTTAAATTGTCAATTTATGGTTTAAGTTGCATAATTCAACGTCTATATCCTATTTTGAGAATTTCAAGTCCTATTGTTGTGAATTGAACCTTATGGTTAAAGCATGAGTTTGAGAATGAGATGTTAGTGATTTTTTAAAGAATATCAAGAAGTGAGTTTTGATTGTAAGTTAAGATAGAAATCTAAATTCTTGAGTTTGAAGTAAAGGGGGTGCATTTTGGCTCCCATTATATATATATATATATATATATATATATTATTGAATTGTTTTAAGGTGGATTTTCTAAAGTTCTGAGCTAAGTAAGGGAGTAGTATTTAGCACCGAGTTAGGCCATGATTCCGAGGTCTCATGCCCCCGTAGGTTCTTGATATACCCCAAGTGGGTTAAGATAGTGAACACTAAAGTTAAGGTTCTATTAGATGGCAAGGACAAAATAGCTCTCCCCAACGTGGGTAAGACATTGGACTCCATGTAGGTCACATGGTTTATGTCGGTTAGAAGAACCTCCCAAAGTAGTCCCCCACTCTATCTAAGTTACAAGTATATATATTTTGAAAGCTATGAGTCCAAGATTTCTAAGGCTCTCAAGTGTCAAAATCTTTAAGTTTCCAAAGAAGTTCCTAGTTTTCATGAGATTAAAGTGTATGCTCTGAAAGATGTTGTTTTAAGACTTTATCTATCATACAAGTTTGAGAATAAAGAAGGAATGCAGATTTAGAATGAAGTGCAATGACTCACGTGATTTACATTACTTGTTTTCTTATTCATGATTATGATGGTTTTAATGCAAGCTATGTGAGTCATCTATACTAGCATGAATGTTTTCTATAAGTATTTATGATATTGATTATTTAATTGCATACACTCCCATATACTTAGTACATTTCCAAAGTGTTGATCCACATATACGTCTATGTGCTACATTGTCTCATAATGTAGGTACAAGACTTAGTATGCACATTCAGATTTAGTCAGCTCGCAGCTTTCAGTCAGCAGGTGATGAATCCTTTTAATTCAAGGGTTTGAGCCAGATAGACAGTTTGAGAAGTTCTTTATTTTCCTATTTCAGTCGTATTAAGTTGGGATAGTTGGGAGTCATGAGCCGACTATCTAAAGTCAGTACTATTAGAGGCTTCATAGGCAGTCAGTAGAGTTAATGTATTCACTTTCAGTTTTATTTTGGTAAAAGCAGAGTTGTAATCTTGTAAAGTTCAGATTTGTATTGATTAAGTTCAAAAAAGTTTTATGTTCTCGCTCATTTTATACAGATTTAAGCATTTTATTCAGTTGCTTATGAGTTATGCCAGTAGAAGCATTAGCTTGGGGTCACTTGTGACCCTAAGCATTGTGTGACATCTCGGGATCCAATTTTAGAGTGTTACAAACTTGGTATCAGAGCATAGAGTTCAAGTGTACTAGGGTGTCTGTGAATCCGTGTCTAGAAGAGTCTTGTGGAACGGTACAAAAATATTTGTACTCTTTTTCGAGAGGCTATTAGGCACTTAGGAAATGTCTCCATTCTTTCAAGTCTTAGACTGTGCTATAGAAATGTTCTTTAAGAAACTTATACAGATTCTCATCTTACTCTATCCGAGCTATCTCTGCCTTATTTTCAAGGTATCAGAAATAGTCAAGCTTAAATCTTTACAGATAATGCTTTCTCAGACAGCCTCCACAGATAGTTATCAAATTGTAAGCGAGCTAGAAAGTATCCCATTAGTGCTTTTGAGTTTTGATGATTGAAGTGCTCTATTCATGATTTATAAAAGTCGTGCACTAAGCCCAAGTAAAATGTACTTCCAGATTCCTCCTCAGAATCTATAATGTAAAGCTATACTTCCCTATCTATGTATTATTCTTAAGATAACATGATTATTAAGTTCTAGTTCCTCTCCAGATAACGCTCTCAGATTGTCTAGCAAGAAGCTTTAGAAGTCACACAAAGCGGCTTGAGAGTAGCATTCTAGCGTGTTATAAGTCTCTCAAGATCATAGTTATGTCCTCACTCTTATAAGTCATATAGGTAAGACAGAATAAGATATGTATTCTTAGATCAATGAATATTGTGTGTCAAGTTTCTGTCTCTTCTAACCTTGTTATTATTGTTTTTTTTAAAAATCAAAGTCTAGTGAAGCCATGTGAGGCCTATTTCGATTCACTAGCAACTTGTTGTGCATCTTGTTATTTTTGTGTTGGTTGAAACTTATAGAGCTACAAAAAAGTTTAGGTGTATGGATAGGTGGATAGTAATGATGTGTAGAAGGAGGATGTGGTAATGGATTGTAAATAAGATAGGCCATATGTTTATGATCGATTATCGTTATTATGAGGTTCAAGTGGGGTAGTTATTCTTGATATTTTATTTTATAGCTTCCAAGTGAGAACAACACTATGTATTAAGTTTGAACGATTGGTGGTCATGAAGGTGGATATGATGATTTCTTGGCTAATAATACTAGTTATAGGGAAGTAATATAATAGGCTTGAACAGTGTATGCAAGAGCATAAGTTTACTTGATTTATAATGAAGTTTGACATTGTATGTATGATGCAGAAGTACACCCAAGGTGCTATGGGGCTACATTATTTTTTTGAGGATTATTACATGTTGTGGGGTCAGTAGTACCGTTGAAATATTAGGTGGAGAAAGACTAGTTAGATAATGAGTAATGTTCTTGAAAGCTAAGTTAAGGAGTTTGATTGAAGATGTTGAGCCTTTTTAAGTATGAATGTGATTCTCATGGTTTAGAAACATAGTTTACAAGCATGATATTGGTATACTATGACGGAAGTTGTATGGTCCATCAAAGGTTTGGAGATACCCATGCTAAGCGTTAGAATCTAAGTTTGAAATTTTGAAGATTTAGCTAATAAGAATAAGAGTTGAAGCACTAGATGGTGTGCACTCAAACTATAGGGATGCTCATGTAGATTCAAAGTTAGTAAGTGTTAAAGTGTTATATGATGACTATTGGGGCTACAGAAAGATAGGGTGTAGCTCAGAAATGAGTATTAGAAGTTGGTTTTACACTTACAGGTGAAGTCATTCGGGTTAATTTCTTTTGTTCATGTGCGTTGCTATATCCCAAACTCTAGAGTAAAGTGATTTTAGTTAGACTACAGTTTATATAGTGGTTCACAGCCTTAGAGTGATGGCTTACATCTAAGGGGAAGATGATAGAACAAGTAACCAAGTCAAGCCTTCAGATTCTAGTAGATGTACCAGTAAGTTGTAGAATAGCTGTGAGAAATATTAATGCTTGACCCAATCTTATTTTAGTATTTTCATTTGTCCCAATACCTACTCATGCCTTACGTTCATTTCCATGATCTTAATTTATGTTCATGCATATGATAGAGAATTATGTACTCTCCTAGTTCCCAAAAATGAGGAGTTCCAGTTCTTTCAGTAGTTGGAATCACATTCCATAAGTTATGAACTTCAAACTCAGGTCATGCAGCTCATGACTCATATACTTAAGCTTTATAGTATGTTGTTTCCAAGTACTCAAGCAATACTTTTAATAATCAGCGAAATTTGGATTTATATCTTGCATGTCCCTAGATCATACTTCTTTGATAAGTCCATGATGCTATATATTCTATTCCTCAAGCCTCAGTTGAGTGTCAAGTTATTCATAGTATCCCCTCATATTTTGGGCCCTCATGTTCTAACCTTCTATTACCTTTCCTTCAGTCAAGATAGTGATGATAATCAGTTGTCTGGATGGGAGAGAGAGTAATATTTCTTGTTACTGGAAGATCGTTGTATGCTTATTTTAGCTAAGGCAGTAAATTGTGAAGTAAGATTGAAGCCAAGTCTTTAATACCCATCATGGTTAGTCGAATTTTTATATGTGATGTTTGGTTAGTTGAAATCTTATGTATGTCTTCTTAGGAGTAGTGCATGAAAGTTGTTCTTGATAGAGGTTTGTCAGTTGTGACAAAGGTATTTTAGGGAAGTGTGTTTAGAAGTGCATATGTGGTTATAGAAGTGAGGCTTGAACATCATGTTTGTATATTTAGATGGATGCACTGCACATTAGTAAAATGTCTAGTACGAGGTTGAATATGGTTGTTGGAGTAGTAATGAGGATTTTCAGGAGATGAGAAATTGTGAAGTGCAGGGTTTGTTTAATTACGGTTCAAACTGGTAGTATAGTGTTATGTGGTGTACCCTATGATTGTGGGTTAGGCTTCAAGATGGTGAGTGAATTTAGTTTAGTTTAGACATGAGTAGAAGGAAATATCATCGGTCTTGTTAGAATTAGAAGATGAATCAATAAGTATGGTTTTTAAGGTAAAGGATTAGTTGACAGAATATCTTTGAAGTGTGTCTAAGTTTTAAGTAAGGTGTTGCATTGCCTAAAGCCTAGTAAATTCTACTCCAGCTATGATTCAAAGGTCAATGATTCCAAGCTATGGAATTGTAGTAATATTGTAATCCCTTATTCAGATGTCTTGTTCAGATCTTGACCAAAATTCTTGGCTCATTCAAATCGTTAGAACTCCCTAGAGGGGTGTTGAAGAAACCCTCCACTTGAGTATGAGTATCTAGTATGATTCAGTTTGGATAGACAGCAGTTTAGTTTAACAATCAAGCACATAGATTTCTATGGATTTCTATTTTTTTGAACTAGCCTAGTTTTACTACCTGAAGTTTCATAAGTACAATAATTCTGAATAGTTTCGCAATTACGAATTTAGCTCAGTATATGTATCAGGGATCAGTTTCAGAATTTGGATATCTAGTCATGATTCAGTTCATAAATATTCATCGAACGATTTTCGTTTTCCAAGTATTCCAGCTCAGACACTGTGATATCCATTGTGTGTTCTTAGCCTTGTTTTCTCATGATTTGTGCCTGCATAAACTATTACCTCACAGTCTATAAGTACGATCGCACAATGAGCACATCAAGCAAATTCTAAACCCTCAGTATGAGTCAGCTCTTCAAAAATAAGTTAAAAGGGCAAGTTAGCTCAGATTAGATGAAGGTAATAGCCTTCCGTCATTCAACCCCTCTCTAATCAAAGATTCAGTTACATAGCTATTCTTATCATGAGTATACGCATTCATCGAAGTATGCCAAAGTTTAGAAAGATATAGATTCAGTTTAATAATTTATTTCAATTGTGTATCCTCAATTTTCTCTGTATTCTTAACCTAAAGAGCAAAATTCGGTTACGAATGATCCCAAGAGGGAGATAATGTAATACCCTGCATTTTGAGCTAGAACAAAAATCTTCTTTTCTACGTGTAGATGTACCAAAAGCCATAAATCCTATGCAAATTTGTTATGTTAATCAATTATGTAGTTTGGGAATCTATTTGAGCATGAAATGAGATCATAGAGATCCCCTAACTCAAGGTCAAGTTGAAAGCTTTCCTATCGTTCGAGTTTTAGTGAGCGTCCAAACTTGAGTCGACTTCAATCGACCATAACTCCTTATATATGATGAACTGGGTGTCCTACTATATATCAAATGAAATATTTTCGAATTATCTTTCCAACGATATCAATTTTGCCCAAATCCAAAATCGGAGAAAAAAGTTATGTCCATTTTACTCCAGCATATCAGCTTGGAAAACTGAGTGACGACATTTCTGATAACTTATCACGTCTGTGACGGTTTATCACAAAATGTCATCAGCCTTAGGCAAAAATCCATAAATTCCAGCCCCAAGTGACGACATTTGTGATGACTTATCACAAGTTTGATGGCTTATCACAAAATGTCATCAGTCTTAGGTAGAAACCCATAAAATCCAACTCCCAAGTGACGACATTTGTGACGACTTATCACAAGTCTGATGGCTTATCACAAATGTCGCCAGCCGAGATTTTCAACAATTGGGAAGTAGTTTAGTAAGGGTATTTTGAACTTTTACTTCACCTCCCATGACCTAAATAATCAAAATCTCGTACTTAATCATCATAAATCAGTTTAAACAAACCTTAATCCACTTTATTCACAAGAACAATATTAGGGTTTCCTCTTAAGATCATCTTCCAACAAATTCAAAACTTCATTACTCTTTCTTCAATATAAGCAAGAATCTAGGATTTCTAATGCAAGTAGTTCAAGAAAGTTCCCAAGAACATCAAATTAAGGACATCCTCTTCAAGAAAGAAACCAATAGTTTAGCATCACAAACCAAGAATCTCAAGAAATCCTTCAAGATCATCTCCTAGGGTTTCAAGGTCACGTTCTCTATATCAAATCAAGTCTATTAAGGTATGTGGTTTTGAACAAGAACAACCTTTTGTTCTTGTGCCCAAAAGTTACATATCTTCGTAAAGTATTTCATAAACTCATGGAGAATTCCTATCATGTTATTATATTGTGAGTTTTATGAAACTATGTCTTACCCAAGCTTTGAGTTGTAATATTATTATGCATGTTAATATTTTAAATTGTCAATTTATGATTTAAGTTGCATAATTTAACGTCTATATACTGTTTTGAGAATTTCAAGTCCTATTGTTGTGAATTGAACCTTATGGTTAAAGCATGACTTTGAGAATGAGATGTTAGTGATTTTTAAAGAATATCAAGAAGTGAGTTTTGATTGTAAGTTAAGATAGAAATCCAAATTCTTGAGTTTGAAGTAAAGGGGATGCATTTTGGCTCCCATTATATATATATATATATATATATATATATATATATAATGTCGAATTGTTTTAAGGTGGATTTTCTAAAGTTCTGAGCTAAGTAAGGGAGTAGTATTTAGTATCGAGTTGGGTGTGATTCCGAGGTCTCATGCCCCAGAACTACGTGCCTCCGAAGGTTCTTAATATACCCCAGGTGGGTTAAGATAGTGATCACTAAAGTTAAGGTTCTATTAGATGGCAAGGACAGAACAGCTCTCCCCAACGTGGGTAAGACGTTCGACTCCATGTAGCTCACATGGTTTATATCGGTTAGAAGAAACTCCTAAAGTAGTCCACCACTCTATCTAAGATACAAGTATATGTATTTTGAAAGCTATGAGTCCAAGATTTCTACGGCTCTCAAGTGTCAAAATCTTTAAGTTTCCAAAGAAGTTCCTAGTTTTCATGACATTAAAGTGTATGCTCTGAAATATATTATTTTAAGACTTTATCTATCTTACAAGTTTGAGAATAAAGAAAGAATGTAGATTTAGAATAAAGTGCAATGACTCACATGATTTACATTACTTGTTTTCTTATTCATGATTATGATGGTTTTAATTCAAGCTATGTGAGTCATCTATACTAGCATGCATATTTTCTATAAGGATTTATGATATTAATTATTTAATTGCATATAACCCCATATACTCGGTACATTCCCAAAGTGCTGATCCACATATACGTCTATGTGCTACATTGTCCCATAATATAGGTACAAGACTTAGTATGCACATTCAGATTCAGTCAGCTTGCAGCTTCCAGTCAGCAGGTGATAAATCCTTTTGATTCAAGGGTTTGAGCCAGATAGACAGTTTGAGTGGTTTTTTATTTTCCTATTTCAATCGTATTGAGTTGGGATAGTTGGGAGTCATGACCCGTCTATCTAAATTCAGTACTATTAGAGGCTTCATAAATAGTCAGTAGAGTTAATGTATTCAGTTTCAATTTTATTTTGGTAAAAGCAGAGTTGTAATCTTGTAAAGTTCAGATTTGTATTGATCAAGTTCAGAAAAATTTTATGTTCTCGCTGATTTTATACAGATTTAAGTATTTTATTCAGTTACTTATGAGTTATGCCAGTAGAAGGGTTAGCTTGGAGTCACTTGTGACCCTAAGCATCGTGTGACATCTCGAGACCTGATTTTGGGGCGTTACACATAGTTTGTTTCAATATTATTTGGAAATAACCTTTCTACCTTCATGAGGTAGGGGTAAGGTTTGCATAGACTTTATCCTCCTCAGACCCCATTTATGGGATTACATTGGGTTTGTTGTTGTTATTGTTGAACCCATGACTTTAAAAATACAATAGGATTAACTATAAGAATCTTAAAGGTTGAACCCATCAAGCCTACATCTTGGATCCACCTTTGTCGTACTTTGTTGTCTTGAATCGAGCTGAGGCCTTGGTCGCGACGGGCATCCTGAACCACGAAGGCCCCAGAGATCCCTTAGCATACCATTATAAGCATAATTCATACAAAAATCAAAGTACGGAAGATATAATGAAACTAAGGAAATATGAAAATCAAATTATGTCAATAATATTATGACAATACAATAACCAAAACTCATCCATGAAGCCTCTACTGAATACTAACTGTCTAGGTTGGAACAAGATCCCCAGATGGATCATAAATTGAAAGACTCAACATATGAGTAAATGCCTTCCGAAAGATGGATGACTCATCAATTCTATCATATCCCAAATGTTCTACTGATGTGATGGATCATAGAACTATACCGCAGAACCTGAAATATGGGAGGTCAATAATTGAAGAGTATTGGTATGTAGAACTAGCCAAAAACAATATATATTTCATATAAAAATAATCGAGAGCATTGTGAAAATAATTTATCATAATGTATATACAAAAACACATGGGCATAATGTAAAAGGCTTCAATTCATGCTCGTAAAACATTGACTCAACCCTTTACTTTAGTTTTGAGCTATATGGTACACCCGACAATTCTGAATACCCACGGGCTATATGGGTCCGCCCTTGACTCGGCAACCAAGCCCCTACTACGAGTTTGCAGCAAAGATTGGAGTTTCATAAACTAGTATAACCCCCATGTGAGTATACCATAGGAATATCCCATGTGAGATGTCCCAATTATCTTCCCATGTAGGATAACATATCATAAATTCTGCATCGGCAAAATACAGTTTTGGGTAATAAGTTATTTGAACTCGTGCCTTCTTCGGATAACCATCTATATTTTAAGACCATTTTTAACCTTGTTAAAATCATAATTCATGCTTATCAAAAAAATCATTTCTTATTCTGTTAAGGGCATATCATAATAGGGTATCGTCCTACCTAAACTTGCAAGTCATTCATATCATACCATATCATATCCATAGCCCCTTTTATTCAAAAGAATGTTAATGAGCACCCAAAATATTTAAACATCACTTAAGAGAGTTATTATATCAAATATCATATGAACTTATGCAAAATACTCTCTTTTCAATACTTTAACATATGGTGATCAATTCTTACATAAAACACATGCAATTTCTTCATTAAGAAACAATAGCATTTAGAATAATAATCATCTCTTTGAAAATCATGTAAAACAATCATGTATAATATGTATAGAGGCATTTAAAAATCAAGAATTATCCTTATTCGTAAAACAACCCCAACATTAGTTATACATAAATCTCATGATAAAAAAAAGGGGTTTATAATTCATGCTCTCAAACCCGTTTCATAATCCATTACATATTAAGACCATAAATTTTATCATGATAGGAGGGATTTTCACAAATCATACTCAAAAATCACTTTTCAAAACTCATACCATAGATGCACATAATTATAAATCAAACTTTTGGAAAAACCCCCAAGAAATTTCAGAATTTCATTAAACATGGATTTTGATGCATGATCTTCAAGCGATTTCCAAAACCCCTTACATATACATAAATATATATCTTAAAAACTTGTTAAAAATATTAAAATTACGTACATGAGATTTAGGATAGTCCCACATACCTTGGAATCGAAAAGAACGTAGAGAAATTTGACCCTTGGAGATTAAAATCTCCAAACCCTAGGTAGTTTCTCCTCTCTTGCTTATGTAAATATGATTTAGGGATTTTGTGAGTGATAATGCATGCTTAAAGATCTAAATTTTATTCATAAGGGATTAGGGACGGTTATAGAGTGTGAAAAAACCTTAGCACCCTTAGATTAAATTAAAATGAAGCAACTTTTGATGCTTGGCTTTGGCTTCACGGCACAAGGACAAAGAAAACCACAAGGTTTGCGATGCCAGTCCAAATCAAACCTCAGGGTTTCCGATGCAAGGCCAAGGCAAACCTATTCTAGTGGTATTTTGTGATGTCTCTGCGCCGTGGGGCCTTTGCGGAGAGTCTCTTTTGCGACGGCAACCCTTTTTCAAAGCCTAAAAGCACCCCTAACACTCACCATCCCAACTAGACATAGTTTACCATCAATATAGTGGTCTTAAATTTTAGTTTTTTATGCATTATTCGAGCAATTAAAGCACGGGGTGTTACATTATCTCTCCCTTGGGATCATTCATCCTCGAATAATGGGTAGGAACTTGTTGAATCTCTAAAAGTATGGAATGAAGGACATAGCCTCCCATTAGGAATTTTCCTCAACAAAATATGCAAAGGCATCAAAAGAGCTTCTTGATAACCAATAGTAAATTATGTCAGCACGAAGCATGTATGGCTTTGTGCATGAGTTCTATGGATAATAATCATCACAATATAAGGTGTGAGTTTGTTTAGCGATCATAGGTCTTGATTTTCATTGATACTCGACATGAAATAAGGTTTCGTGGGAGATAGGAATAGAATCACTCTCCACCTTACAAGATACAATGAATAGACCTTAAAGTTAGGGACACTACTTGATTATGTTCCAAATAATAAATAACATACTTCATCATTTCCACCTTACAATTCTCCTATAACATACCAAACTAAAAGAGTATGAGTCCCACTATATATTAGTAGTAGTGATAGTGGTAGTGGCAGAGGTGGTGGTAGTGACAGTGGTGGTGGTGGTGGTGGTGGTGGTGGTGGTGGTAGTGGTGGTAGTAGTAATGGTAGTTATAGTGGTAGTAGTAATAGTGGTGGTAGTGGTAGTAATGATAGTGAAAGTGGTGGTAGTAGTGGTAGTAGTAGTGGTAGTAGTTGTAGTAGTAATGGTAGTAGTAGTGATAGTGGTAGCTGTGGCAGGAGTAGTAACAGTTGCAGCAACAGTAGTAGTAGTAGTAGTTTCAACCAATAGAAAGCTGTCACGCATTTAATTAAAAAAAATTAATTATGATTTAAATTATTGCTAGTTGTAAGGTATTTTTGAGCCATAAAGGTGGATGGAGGAGTATTTTTGAACCAATTTCAATACTTGAATGGTAATTCTAACCCTTTTCAAAATTTTTAATCATGATTTAAAAAATGGTAGTTGTAAGGGTATTTTTAAGCCAAAAAGGAGAATAAAGGGATATTTTTGGACCAATTTTAATACTTGAAAGGTATTTCTGGCCCAATAGATTAACGAAAGGTATTTTTAAATTAATTTTAATACTTAAAAGGGTATTTCTGGCCCTTTTCTGATGATTCTTTTTAGCTATACTAAAGAAGGATGATTTCTAAATTGCTTTGTTCTTTTTTACCGAATGAATATCTCAAAGTTTGTTCTTTGTTCTAAAAGTCACATGTGTAGACACATAATTTTGTCCCTCTCCGAAAGCATTCTTACCATTTTACCCTTGTCTTAGTGTGTGCCCTCACCCGTGTGATAACCCCTTCACAAAAAGACAAAAATAACAATTCCTAACTAATTTTATCTTATTCTAACAACCCCTCCCTATTAAAAATGACACATCACCATCACCGCCCTAACTACCCACGTGATCCCCCCTCCTTTTTCTTGTCCACAAAGAAAGAATATACAGGGGACCCACCAAAACTCCCACATCATAACAAATCCATGCACATTATAAAAGAAAAATTCTAAGAGGGGAAAAAGAGAGGCTCATTCTTTGATCATCATCTTCTCCACAATAACAACAATCACAAAATAATCTTCCTCACCAGAACAACAACAACAACAACAACAAAAAAGGGGGCGACAGTGAACAGTAATCGGTGAACAGTACCAGTGAACAGTAACGGCGTGAAAAGTGATGGTGAACGGGTCATTATTTGTCGAGTTGGATTGTCGATGTTAAGGTTCGGCTCGAGGTTTCCGAGTGCGGACTCTCTTTATTCGAATAGCATTGAGTTTGAAAGCTTTAAATTTAAGGTCCAATTCTTTCTTCTCTTTCATTTAATTCTTATGTGATTGTGATTGCGTGAGATTCGATGCCATGGTTTGTTTGTTGATGTGAACTATTGGTGACATGTGGGTGTGTGATGTGCTAAGCATGATTGGTAAATTTTCGTTATTCTCGATTGGTGGATTGTGTATTGAAATGGGTTAATCACGTGGTTGAGAATGAATTAGGGTGGGGATTAAAAATGAAGGAAAATGAATATTGATTAATTTTGATGTATTGATAATGTTGAACATGATAGAATTGTGATACGTTGAACTTGGTAGGCAAACGTAGGCCGGGTAGGCAAATTTAGGAATAACAATTTGTTGAAGTGTTTGAATATGTGCGTGAATGGTACTTTCTACTTTATTGCACGAAAAGTTTAAATTGTACTCATTTGGCCGGGGAATGCCCCGAAGGATTTGTATTGATTTATCCGGGGAATTCCCCGAAGTAGCATGTACACAAAGGAGGCTCGTGATCAAGGCCCGGAACGTCGGGTGCTGTTTAGTTTAAGATTAGTTTAGAATAGAATAAGTTTTATATTTGAGCACCTCTTTTATTTTGGATTGTCTAATTTGGACTGAACATTATTTTGGTTTATTTTGAATTTTGTGTGATTTGTTTGTTTGCTTGTTTTGTGCGTTTATGTGGTTTGTACATTTGTAATGTCAAATTAGCTGATACGCTCCACCAAGAGACCATGGTCGAACCACGGGATCGAGGGGTGCCTAACACCTTCCCCTCGGTCAACAGAATTCCTTAGCTGGAATCTCTGTTCGCGGATCAGTTTTTTAGAGTCAAACCATTTTGAAAAGGATTTTCCAAAGGTGACTTGGCACACCGGATTATGCCAAGTGGCGACTCTGAAAAAGAAAAAAAATAATGCAAATAATCCTTTTTTTTTTTTAAACAAATTTTTCATTTTTGTCACCTTAATAATAAAACCCTTTCGAACTTAAAATACATATCTTTTTTTGGAGTTGAAAAAAGGGTGTGACAACATGTCCAACAAGCAAATGAATCTGAAATTAGATATCTTAAAGCTGAATCGAGCTCACGATGTCTTGTTGCTAGCTCATTTCTTATGAAATCAGTCAATGCATCGACCTCCCACGAGACCGCTGATGTTTCAAGTGAGCAGATTATGCAAGTTATAGTTCTAATTGACATCTATTTTGTTATACAAGTTATAATTTTAATTACCCTCAATCTAGCTTATCGTACAGATTAATGTTAGGCCCGTGTCATACCCCTCTAGTTACTAGTAGAACTCTTTATCAGTATTCATCCACCCCACCTTCTTACCTTTACATTTTTTAATTGGTGCAATGAACCTCTTCCTTATTCTATATAAGGAACAAGAATTGAGTTTCTGTAATACCCCAGGAAATTTTTCGTTGAAATTTTGTGTGTAAACATGTTGGGTTCTATCTTTTAGAATGAATTATAAATTTTTCATGTGGAATGTCTTAGACTATGACCCACCATTGTGTAGAGCATCGAATAATCTTTCCAACAATATGTGGATCATCCAAAACGGACACCCGAGTGACGAGTTATAAACATTCCGATCGAACCATGAATAGTAGTGAACAGTAAAACGTGCAGGAAAAAGAACTGAGGCCTGGCGTATTTTTGGCTCAAATTCAAACGATCATAACTCCTCGTACATAATGATTTGGGTGAAATACTATATATCAACGGAAAGAAATGAGAGTCCTCTTTCTAATGAAATCGTTTTCATCCAATTTGGATATCAGAGTAAAATGTTATGGTTGATCTACTTCAAACTATCAAAACAGTCCACCAAAGGATAGATTCAAGAATTATTTGATTTTTAGGGGCGTTTTGGTCATTTCCCCTCACCCAAAATCACTCCAAACCCTATATTAAAGCCTATTAGAAGCATTATATGTTATATTTCATCAAATTTCCTCAAAAAGAAAAACCTAAGCACTAAATCCAACTTCAAGAACCTCCAAAGTTCACCATTAATTATGCAAATTTATTCAAGATTCCAAGTTCCTAGTTCAAGAACCTCCAAAGTTCACCATTAATTCTGCAAATTTATTCAAGATTTCAAGTTCTTAGTTCAAGAACTCCAAGAACCATCATTCAAAGGCACGATTAACATCTCAAAAATGAGTATCGATCTAAAGTTCATCATTCAAGGTATGTGGGGTTTTTTAATAAGAACTCTCTTTCGTTCTTGTGCCAAAAGAAATTTTCTTTACAAAGGCATGATTTTTATTTGATTTTTACGAATTTGAAGCATGAACCCATATCTTATGATGATTATTATGAAATCTTAATGTTTATGATTTTGAAAGATGAATTTACATGTGTGGAGATATAAAGCATGAATGTTGAACGATATTTATCATGATTTTGATATTTGGGTCGTGAATCTCCATTGAAAATTATGTTATTTTGAGAAAGTGTGTGTTATAAGCACGTTGATGTTGAATATTTGAGATATTTTGAATGATTTGACCTTTTGATCTTAATGGAGTTGTTTTGAACTCGAGTGTGAAAGAAATCCACAACATGGTTGATTTTGATAGATGGGAAGCATAATGGCTCCTGATGTATATTTATATATTACTGAAATTGTTTTATTATGGATTGTCTTTGGAGATGAGCTAAGTCCAGGAGAAATTTTTAGCACCGAGTGGGAGGTATAAAATGACCTTACTTCCCTAGAACTACGTGCCCCCGTAGGAGTAAGCCTGAGGATGATTTATATAGTGATCACTAGTTTGTGTGGATTTGATATCGATAGTCCTACTCCGATGGAAAGGATAGGATGACTCTCCCCAACGTAGGTTGTACATTGGACTCTATGTAGCTCTCATGGTTTATGTCGGTTATAGGATCTCCCAGCGTGTGTGTATTTCCTTGTGTCTATGGTGAATAGTGAAGTAATTTGAAAGTGGAATTGTGAAAGTTATTCTTTCGAAAGATTTAAATGATATTTACATTATGAGAATTGATATTCTTGATGAACTGAAAGTGATTGACAAATTATATGATGACTCACATGTGTTATTGTACTTATTTCATCCTCTCATGATTATGATGATTTTCTTCGGGCTATGTGAGTCTTTCATACATCCTACATATTTCTTATAAATATTTATGATGATGATGTTTATAAAACTGCATACACCCCCATATACTCGATTTCTTTCCATAGTACTGACCCACATCTTCGGATGTGGGCTGTATTTTCTCGGAATGTAGGTTCAGGTGCTCAGTTCCAGGTTCAACAGTAATTCTTCGGGCATGCTGTTCTACATCCTCTATTATGGTGAGTTCTCATGTTCCGAGGACGTGATGTCTAATGTTGGTTTCATGGAATTATTTACATTTTATAACTGAGTATAAGTCAGTTGGGGCATGTCTCAATGGCTCGCTGGTTTTATTGATTTTCTTAGAGGCTTGTCAGACTAGTATAGATGTTGGGAGTTGACTAATAATTCGTATTTTGTTATATTTCTGAAATTCTTTTATTCTTGGATGATGATTACTCTGTTGATATTTGAGGGTTATTATGGAAACCTTGTTAATTCGTGTTGAACTAAATGAAAATGGCTCAAAGGGTTAGCTTGGGACTACTCGTAGCCTCAAGCACCGTGTGACGCTTCGGGACCCATTTTTGGAGCGTTACAAACTTGGTATCAGAGCCTAAGGTTTTAAGGTGTCCTAGGGAGTCTGACAAGCCGCGTTAAGTAGAGTCTTGATCATCGGTATGTAGCGTTCCACATATATGAGCAAGAGGCTACAAGATGTTTTAGAAAAAAATATGATTCTTTCTTTCAGAAGTCTATCGTGGTTAAAGTGTCTCTCTCTGCTAGTGATTCGTTCTCTCCTCTTTCAGAAAAATATGCCTCCATGTCGAGTGAGAAGAAATAATGATGGTCAGCAACCTCAACCTGCTGACCCATTGAATGAAAACATGTCTCATGCTGAATTTCAGGCAGCCTTTCAGACGCTGGCCCAAGCTGTTACTGCAATTGTTCAGGCCAACCCAGCCCCGACTCCACAGCAGTAGGGAGGTAATTCAGCTGCTGCCAGGATCTGTGACTTCATGCGGATGAATCTGCCGAAATTCTATGGGTCCAAGTATGATGAGGATCCACGGTTGTTTTTAGAAGAGGTACGAAAGATTACTCTGGTGATGCATGTATCTGAGGAACATAGTGTGGAGTTGGCTATGTATAGGTTAAAAGACCTTGCCTATGACTGGGTTGTTTCTTAGAGGAAAGGTAGAGGTGAGGGAGCTGTCCCTACAACTTGGCAAGAGTTCTAGGATGCATTCCTGGATAAGTTTTTCCCTTTGGAGATGAGAGAGGTGAAGGTGGAAGAGTTTATGAACCTGCGACAGGGCTCTATGACTGTTAGGGAGTACTGTCTAAAGTTCAATCAGTTGGCCAAGTATGCTACTGACTTAGTGGCTGATAATCGGGCTAGTATGAGCAAGTTTGTCACTGGAGTGTCTAGTTATGTGGTTAAGGAGTGTAGGTCTGCTATGTTGAATAGTGAGATAAATCTTTCTAGGCTGATGACTCATGCCCAACAGATTGAGGCAGACAAGATTAAGGAGAGAGATAGAATGTAAGAGAATAAGAGAGCTAGGTTCGAGCAGCACGGATAGGGTCAGACTAGATCGCAGGGAGGAGTCTCTCTCAGTATCAGGATCGTTCGTCTATGCCAGCACCATCATCTGCTAGTGCTCCCGTGCCTAGAGGTAGGCAGGAGCAAGGTAGCAGGTCATATGCATCCAGGTCCCAGTATAGTGCTGGCAGTAAGCTAAATCGTCCCCTGTGTCCTAAGTGTGGTAGGGCTCATTTGGGTGAGTGTTGGGGTGAGAAGAGGGATTGTTTTCGATGTGGTGACATGGGTCACAGAGTTAAAGATTGTCCACTGGATGGAAAAGGGCGTCGTAACTATCGCCCTCAGACCCAGACTCAGGCTGTTAGTGCTCCAGTTCCAGCGACTCGCCCAGCCCCAGCTCAGGGCACCTCTTCTAGAAATGCTGGTGAGCAGCGCTAGAATAGATTCTATGCTTTACCATCCCGCCAGGAACAGGAGGACTCTCCCAATGTTGTTACTGGTATTCTTCGTATATTTCAGTTTGATGTGTATGCTTTGTTGGATCCTGGATCCAGTTTCTCATATGTTACACCTTTGATTGCTGTGAATTTTGAAATAAGTCCTGAGATTATTCAGCCTATCCTAGTTTCTACCTCAGTGGGTGATTCGATTGTTGCCTAGAAAGTGTATAAAAAGTGTCTTGTTATGGTTCTTCATAGAGTCTCATTGGCTGATCTGATTGAGTTAGACATGGTAGATTTTGATGTGATTCTGGGTATGGACTGGCTGTATTCTTCTTATGCCTCTATTGATTGTCGAACCCGTGTGGTCAAGTTTCAGTTTCTGGGTGCATCCATATTTGAGTGGTCTGGGAATTCTGTGTCACCCAAGAGTCATTTTATCTTTTACCTCAAAGCTAGAAAGCTTATTTCCAAGGGGTGTATTTACCATTTGGTTAGAGTCAAAGACACTAAGTCTGAGACTCCAACTCTCCAGTCTGTTAACATCGTCAATGAGTTTTCTGATGTCTTTCTGGATGATCTCCCAGGGATACCTCCTGATAGAGAGATAGAGTTCAGGATTGATCTTCTTCCCAATACTCAGCCCATTTCCATTCCTCCTTACCGTATGGCCCCTACAGAAATTAAGGAGTTGAAAGAACAACTCAAATATCTACTAGATAAGGGTTTTATTAGGCCCAGTGTTTCTCCTTGGGGTGCTCCTGTGTTGTTTGTGAGAAAGAAAGATGGCTCTTTGCGTATGTGCATTGATTACCGCCAACTGAATAAAGTCACCGTAAAAAATAAGTACCCCCTTCCGAGAATAGATGATTTGTTTGACCAATTGCAAGGTGCAAGTTATTTCTCAAAGATAGACCTTCGTTCCGGCTATCATCAACTCAAAGTTAGGGAGTGTGACATACCAAAAACAACTTTCCGAACTCGTTATGGCCATTTTGAGTTTCTTGTTATGTCTTTCGGGTTAACTAATTCCCCAGCAGCTTTCATGGACCTCATGAATCGAGTGTTCAGACCATATCTGGATATGTTTGTCATAGTGTTTATCGATGATATACTGGTGTACTCCCATAGTGAGGATGAACATTTTGATCATCTCCGAATTGTCTTGTAAACCCTTAGAGATCACAAGTTGTTTGCCAAGTTTAGTAAGTGTGAGTTTTGGCTAAGGTCAGTTGCTTTTCTGGGTCATATCATTTCTTTCGAGGGTATTAGAGTTGATCCCCAAAAGACCGAAGCTGTTAGAAATTGGCCTAGACCTATTTCTCTTACTGATATCCGAAGTTTCTTGGGTTTAGCTGGCTATTACCACCGTTTTGTTGAGGGTTTCTCCTCTATAGCGTCTCCTATGACTCGGTTGACCCAAAAGAAAGTGAAGTTCTTGTGGTCTGAATCTTGTGAGAAAAGTTTTCAGGAGTTGAAGACTCGACTCACTTCAGCCCCTATTTTAACTTTGCCTGATGGTTTTGTGGTGTACTGTGATGCTTCGAGAGTTGGGTTGGGTTGCGTATTGATGCAGAAGGGTAAGGTGATAGCTTATGCTTCTAGACAGTTGAAACCCCATGAGAAAAATTACCCCACCCATGACCTTGAGTTAGCTGCTGTTGTGCTTGCTTTGAAAATCTGGAGACACTATTTGTATGGTGTCCATGTTGATGTTTTCACTGATCATAAGAGTCTGCAGTATGTGTTTACCCAGAGAGAATTGAATCTTAGGCAGAGACGATGGTTAGAATTATTAAAGGACTATGATATAAGTGTGCTGTACCATCCGGGCAAGGCCAATATTATGGCGGATGCCCTAAGTAGAGTGTCCATGGGTAGTGTTTCGCATGTGGTAGAAGGTAAGAAAGAGTTGGCTCGTGATGTACATCGTTTGGCTAGATTGGGGGTTAGGTTGTTTGACTCTACTGAAGGTAGTATAGGGGTTCAGAGTAGTTTCGAATCCTCCTTGGTTTTGGAAGTGAAGGAAAAGCAATACTTAGATGCTAGCTTAGTCAAACTGAAGGAGTCAGTCAAGGACCAAAAAGTAGAGGTTTCCTCCCAAGGGGGAGATGGTGTGTTGAGATTGTAAGGTAGATTGTGTGTCCCGAATGTTGATGATACGTACAGGGCGCGATATTCTATTCATCCTGGTGCCACCAAGATGTACCGAGACTTGCGGGAAATCTATTGGTAGAGTAGCATGAAGAAAGATATAGCAGTGTTTGTAGCTAAGTGTGCCACATGTCAATAGGTTAAGGTTGAACACCAAAGACCTGGTGGTATAATGCAAGAGTTTAGTATTCCCACCTGGAAGTGGGAAGAGATAAATATGGACTTCATAATTGGTTTACCTCCTTCCCGAAGCCATCATGATTCCATTTGGGTTGTGGTTGATAGGTTGACTAAGTCTGCTCATTTCTTGCCTATTCATACTTCATATACTGTTGAGGATTACGCTAGATTGTATATCCGAGAACTAGTCAGACTGCATGGAGTTCCCTTGTCTATCATTTCGGATAGGGGTACTCAGTTCACTTCACAATTTTGGAAAGCTTTTCAGAAGGGTCTTGGTACCGATGGTCAGGTTGAGTGGACCATCCAGACCTTAGAGGATATGTTGAGAGCTTGTGCACTTGACTTTAAGGGAATTATCACTTACCGTTGATACATTTTGCTTACAATAACAGTTTCCACTCTAGTATTGGCATGGCTCTGTTTGAAGCCTTATATGGGAGGAAGTATAGATCACCCATAGGTTGGTTCAAGGTGGGTGAAGCGGTTGTGAGTGGTCCTGATTCGGTATTTGAGGCTATGGAAAAAGTTAAGTTGATTAGGGAAAGATTGAAAACTGCGCAGAGTCATCAGAAGTCATATGCGGATGTTAGAAGGAGAGACCTTGAGTTTGAAGTTGGTGACCTAGTGTACCTGAAAATTTCACCCATGAGGGGGGTGAAGAGATTCGAAAAAAAGGGGAAGCTTAGTCCCCGTTATGTTGGTCCTTACAAAATTTCTAGCCGTGTTGGTAAGGTAGCTTATGAGGTCGAGTTGCCTTCCGAGTTGTCCTCTGTTCATCCAATATTCCATGTCTCCATGCTTAGAAAGCATATTAGTGATGCTGTAGTAGTGGATTCCTCTGTGAGTGCTGACATTCAAGAAAATCTTTCTTTTGATGAGATTCCTATTGAGATTCTTGATTTCAGTGTCCAAAGACTAAGGAACAAAGAAGTTCCCTTGGTCAAGGTGTTGTGGCGAAACCAATCTGTTGAGGGTCCAACTTGGGAAGCTGAGGCGGATATGCGATCCAAGTACCCGCACCTATTTTCTGCGAACTCCGATCAAGCCGAAGGTACCTTTCTTTCCTAAATCATGCACTTTTCATAAAATTTGCAGCAGTTTAGCTGTCATTTATTATGTGTTCAGCTGTAGTTTCTTGAATTTATGCATTCTATGTTGCATTCGAAGTGAGAAATGATGTGGTGATGAGTCTAACGAATGGTTTCAGTTGTATACTCTATTCCCTATCTAATCTTGGCATGTCTAGCGTCATTTGAGAACGAATGTTTCCAAGGGGGGGATGATGTAATACCCCGGGAAATTTTTCGTTGAAATTTTGTGCATAAACGTGTTGGGTTCTATCTTCTAGAATGAATTATAAATTTTTCATGTGGAATGTCTTAGACTATGACCCACCATTGCGTAGATTATCGAATAATCTTTCCAACGATATGTGGATCAGCCAAAACGGACACCCGAGCGATGAGTTATGAACATTTCGATCGAACTGTGAATAGTAGTGAACAGTAAAACATGCAAAAAAAAGTACTGAGACCTGGCGTATTTTTGCTCCAACTTTAAACGATTATAACTCCTTGTACATAATAATCTAGGTGATTTACTATATATCAACGGAAAGCTCTGCGAGTCCTCTTTCCAATGAAATTGGTTTCATCCAATTTGTCTATCGGAGAAAAAAGTTATGGTTGATCTACTTCAGCCTATCAAAAGTGAATTTTTGGATCAACTTCAAATGATCATAACTCCTCGTACACAATGATCTGGGTGAGATACTATATATCAACGAAAAGAAATGAGAGTCCTCTTTCTAATGAAATTAGTTTCACCCAATTTGGATGTCAGAGTAAAATGTTATGGCTGATCTACTTCAGACAATCAAAACAGTCCACCAAAGGATAGATTTGAGAATTATTTAATTTTTAGGGGCGTTTTGGTCATTCCCCCTCACCCAAAATCCGTCCAAACCCTATATTAAAGCCTATTAGAAGCATCATACGTTATATTTTATCAAATTTCCTCAAAAAGAAAACCCTAAGCTCCTACATCCAACTTCAAGAACCTCCAAAGTTCACCATTAATTCTGCAAATTTATTCAAGATTTCAAGTTCCTAGTTCAAGAACTTCAAGAACCTCCAAAGTTCACCATTAATTCTGCAAATTTATTCAAGATTTCAAGTTCCTAGTTCAAAAACTCCAAGAACCATCATTCAAAGGAACGATTAACATCTCAAAAATGAGTATCGATCTAAAGTTCATCATTCAAGGTATGTGGGGTTTTTCAACAAGAACTCTCTTTCGTTCTTGTGCCCAAAAGTAATTTTCTTTACAAAGGCATGATTTTTATTTGATTTTTATGAATTTGAAGTATGAACCCATATCTTATGATGATTATTATGAAATCTTGATGTTTATGATTTTGAAAGATGAATTTACATGTGTGGAGATATAAAGCATGAATCTTGAACGATATTTATCATGATTTTGATATGTGGGTCGTGAATCCCCATTGGAAATTGTATTTTTTTTTAGAAAGTGTGTGTTATAAGCACGTTGATGTTGAATATTTGAGATATTTTGAATGATTTGACCTTTCGGTCTTAATGGAGTTGTTTTGAACTCGAGTGTGAAAGAAATCCACAACGTGGTTGATTTTGATAGATGGGAAGCATGATGGCTCCCGATGTATATTTATATATTACTGAAAGTGTTTTGTTGTGGATTGTCTTTGAAATGATCTGAGCTAAGTCCGGGAGAAATCTTTAGCACCGAGTAAGAGGTATAAAGCGACCTTACTTCCCTAGAACTATGTGCCCCCGTAAGAGTGAGTCTGAGGCTAATTTATATAGTGACCACTAATTTGTGTGGATTTGATATCGATAGTCCTACTCTAATGGTAAGGATAGGACGGCTCTCCCCAACGTGGGTTGTACGTGGACTCCATGTAGCTCACATGGTTTATGTCGGTTATAGGATCTCCCAGCGTGTATGTGTTTCCTTGTGTCTATGGTGAATGGTGAAGTGAATTAAAAGTGGAATTGTGAAAGTTATTCTTTCGAAAGATTTAAATGATATTTACATTATGAGAATTGATATTCTTGATGAACTGAAAGTGATTGACAAATTATATGATGACTCACATGTGTTATTGTACTTATTTCATCCTCTCATGATTATGATGATTTTCTTCGAGCTATGTGAGTCTTTCATACATCCTGCA
>NC_061114.1:196745690-196751490 GCF_002878395.1 Capsicum annuum
AACTGGAAGTGATTGACAAATTATATGATGACTCACATGTGTTATTGTACTTATTTCATCCTCTCATGATTATGATGATTTTCTTCGAGCTATGTGAGTCTTTCATACATCCTGCATATTTCTTATAAATATTTATGATGATGATGTTTATAAAACTGCATACACCCCCATATACTCGGTTCTTCCCATGGTACTGACCCACATCTTCGGATGTGGGCTGTATTTTCACGGAATTGTTTACATTTGATAACTGAGTATGAGTCAGTTGGGGCATGTCTCAATGGCTTGCTAGTTTTATGATTTTCTTAGAGGCTTGTCAGACTAGTATAGATGTTTGGAGTTGACTAATAAGTCGTATTTTGTTATATTTCTGAAATTCTTTTATTCTTGGATGATGATTACTCTGTTGATATTTGAGGGCTATTTATGGAAACCCCGTTGATTCGTGTTGAACTGGATGAAAATGGCTCAAAGGGTTAGCTTGTGGCTACTCGTAGCCTCAAGTACCGTGTGATGCTCTGGGATCCGTTTTTGGGGCGTTATAGTTTCACCCCAAAAAATTAATAAATTCATATAATTGTTATGGAAAAAGAAGTATGTGTCGAAAATTTTTGAAATTCAAATATGATTTTTTTCTCTTGATGAACTTCTATTCCTTTCTTTTACTTTGTCCACTTTTGCTTAATAGGGAGACCGATTATTCTTATATTACCTTTATATAATAATACGAGTAGGCCTATTATGACATCCATGTTTATCATCTTCCATTTTCATGTATGAATGCTTATATCGCGAGCCTTACCATGCTTATATCGTGAGCCTTACCACCGAGCATTTGATGTTCAACCTTCACTTGTTGGTAGTTGCCCATTTTGCTATAAAATTGTGATGTGCTTTTTCGTACCACTCTAGCAAATTCTTCTCTCAAGTCACGGTATATCTTAGTTGATACAAGCATCTGGTTACTCATATAAATCAATCGCATTAAAAGGGTTTGGAAATTAACCATAAATTAAGAGAGAGACGTTAGAGTAAGAGCAGAGTCTCCACAAAGAGTCTTGAATTGTAGTGGTTAGATTCTTGTGGTTTCAATATAATATTTTGATTACTTTCTTAGTTGATTGTAGTCAGCGTTATTTTTTGTTGTAAATGGACTTCATTATTTGGGTAGAGTTATTGAAGAAGAGAGTAGTTGAGGATAAGGATAAAAGTAGGGGTTGTTGGGGACCACTCCATAGGTGTACAAGGGCAGTTATAACAACTCAAATTTATTTAGAGTTTTGGACAAGAAGTAGGTCCTATGTTTTGCCTCCCTTGAGCAAGAAATTTTTCACACAAAATATTTATCTTGATATACTTATATCGCACTTTATTTTTCATGCCTAATTACTCAAATAAAATGTTTTTCATCAACTAATTAAAATAATCTTTATATTAAAATTTAATCCACCCAATACCATGTTTGGTTGTTAAATTTAACTCAAACTCACTTAATACATGGATAACTTAATACAACATAGGAGGTCTTATCGTATGCAGAGGAAAACATGGGATTACTGATACCAAGTTTAACAATACATGAATAAGACAATAAAATGACCAAATAACCCCTCAATTTCTTTATATAGTCTATAGCAATTATCTTTTCCGTTTTAAACCTCGTCTCTACAAGTTCAGATGTATGCTGTCGTATATTTTGCCATCTTCCTTTGGCTATGCCTATGTGCAGATCAATACAATTATATTTTGCCATCTTTCTAATTATTTTTGCTTCTTCAGTGAAAAACTAACGAACATGAAACACATAGTCAAACTTTCAATTCTATTTTTTACTTCCCAGATAAAGTGAAAAGAATTAAGAATTGAACTATTCACATTTCATTTATTAACTTCTCATGTCAGACGAAATAGAAAATCTCACAGAAATTCAAGGATACAATTGCAAAGAAGGTTTTTGTAGAGTTTTAAACCAAATACAATACATGATATATTAGTTTTTGTTGTTTTGGGTACACAACCGGTATGTTTTTCAATATAGACTTCAACCTTTGTTCAAGAACAACAATGAAGTGCAGCACATTCAACACAAGCTCAAATGACTAATCAAATGAACTATCAAATGAAGTATGTTTATCAACTTTTAAAGAAATAAAGATGAACCAGAATTTAGAACCAAGTCCACTCACTTCACGGTGTGTCCTTAAGGAATTTATTCCCCTCAAGTACCCGAAGTTATGAAATCTTTCCTCCCAGGATAAAATGGTTCACTTTTTGAAAGCAGTGGTACCTCAAACTTTCAGAATCTTCGAACACACTCAACGGTTGATGATCACAATAGAGTTTTGAGAAATAGAAGAATGTTTTAGCTCTTAAATTCATACCAATACCTGAGGAGAAGTTCAGGTATTTATAGCCATTAAGTGTCCCTTTGAAAAGGAATCAATGGTTCATAAAAAGATGCACCATTTCTGAACAGTCACGTCACCTACGCCCAGTCTGTGCTGGAACTGAACCTGACCTGCGGTCGCAGGTGACATTGTGCAGATTCTAGTGACATCTGTGCAGCACCTGCGTTGGACCTGTGTCACGCCACTGGGCCTTTGATGCTCTATTTTAACCTGTTGACACGTGGAACACTTCGCCACAAATTCTGCTATGTTCCTCTTCTTACCGTTCCACCAATAGATTTCCCGTAAATCATGGTACATCTTGGTAGCACCAGGATGGATGGAGTATCGCGTACCATGCGCTTCCTCCATAATCCTCTGCTTCAAGTTATCAACATCAGGAACACATAATATTTCTCAGAATCTCAAAACGCCATCTCCTCCTTAGGAGAAAACCTCCACCTTTTGGTCTTTAACTGACTCTTTTTACCTGACCAAGGTAGAATCCCTGTCTTGCTTCTCCTTCACTTTCGAAACTAAAGAGGATTCGGAACCTCTTTGCACTCCTATACTACCCTCAGCATCACCAAACAACCTAACCCCCAATCTAGCCAAACGATGTACCTCACGGGCCAACTCCTTCTTACCAATCTCCACATATGCTACGCTACCCATGGACTTCCGACTAAGGGCATCTGCTACTACATTGGCCTTGCTCGAATGATATAGCACGCTCATATCATAATCTTTCAATAGTTCTAACCATCGTGTCTGCCTAAGATTCAAATCCTTTTGGGTGAATACATAGTGCAAGCTCTTATGGTCCGCGAAGACGTCGACATGGACACCATACAAATAATGTCTCCAAATTTTCAAAGCAAAAACCACGACAGCTAATTCAAGGTCATGGGTAGGATAATTCTTCTCGTGAGGCCTTAGCTGCCTGGAAGCATAAGCTATAACCTTGCCCTTTTGCATCAATACACAACCCAAACCGACTCTGGAAGCATCACAATACACCACAAAACCATCAACACCACCAGGCAAAGTCAACACAGGGGCTGAAGTGAGTCGAGTCTTCAACTCTTGAAAACTCTTCTCGCAAGATTCGGACCACAGGAACTTCACTTTCTTTTGGGTCAAATGGGTCATAGGAGATGCAATAGATAAAAACCCTTCAACAAAACGACGATAATAACTAGCTAGACCCAAGAAACATTGGATATCAGAAGGAGAAATAGGTCTAGGCTAACTCTTTATAGCCACTATCTTTTGAGGATCAACTCTAATACCTTTGGAAGAAACAACATCACCCAAGAAGGCTACCGAGTTCAGCCAGAACTCACACTTACTGAACTTAGCATACAACCGATGAGTTTGAAGAGTTTCCAACACAATTCGGAGATGATCCGCATGATTACCCTCACTTCGGGAGTAAATAAGAATATCATCAAGGAACACTATTACAAATAAATCCAGATATGGCCGGAATACACGGTTCATAAGATCCATGAAAGCCGCTGGAGCATTATTTAACCCGAAAGACATCACTAAAAATTCAAAATGACCGTAACGGGTTCGGAAGGCTGTCTTGGGGATATCACATTCCCTAACCTTAAGTTGCTAATAACTGGATCTGAGGTCTATCTTCGAAAAGTAGCTCACACCTTGCAATTGATCAAATAAATCATCAATTCAAGGAAGCGGATATTTATTCTTGATAGTAACCCTATTAAGCTACCGTAATCAATACACATCCGCAAAGAACTATCTTTCTTACACACAACAGGTGCACCCCACGGGGACACACTAGGTCTGATAAAGCTTTTGTCTAAAAGATCTTTCAATTGCTCTTTCAACTCTTTAAGTTCCGCGGGAGCCATGCGATACAGAGGAATGGAAATAGGCTGAGTATCGGGAAGAAGGTCAATCCCGAACTCTATCTCTCTATCAAGAGGTACTCCAGGGAGATCTTCCGAAAAGATATCAAGAAACTCATTAACAACATTAATTGACTGAATGGTTGGGGTTTCAGACTTAGTGTCTTTAACCCGAACCAAATGGTGGATGCGACCCTTGGAAATCAACTTCCTAGCTTTGAAATAGGATATGAAATGACCCTTAGGAATCACAGAACTCCCGGACCATTCGAGGATAGGTTTATCAGGAAATTGAAACTTGACCACACGGGCACGACAATCAATAGACGCATAGCATGAGTAAAGTCAATCCATACCTAGAATGATATCAAAGTCAACCATATCTAGCTCAATCAAATCAGCATACATAACCCGATGAAAGACATTAATGGGATATTTCTTATACACCCGCTTAGCAATGACAGACTCTCCTACCAGAGTAGAAACCAAAATAGGCTCAGAAATTAGTTCAGGATACGTTTCAAAATTTACAGTAACCAGAGGTTTCACATAAGAAAAACTCGAACCGGGGTCCATCAACACATAGACATCAAAATAAAAAACACGGAGCATACTAGTGATAACATCGGGAGAGTCCTCCTGCTCCTGACGAGGTGGTATGGCATAGAAACAATTCTGGCGTTGACCGCCAACAGTACTAGATGAAGCACCCTGAGGAGGAATTGGACGGGCTGCGGGAGACGGGGCACTGATAGCCTGACTCTAGGGACGGGCATCACGACTCCGCTGTCTGGCATACGGGCAGTCTCTAAGTATGTGGCCCAACTTGCCACAACCAAAACAGCCCCGCTGCCCCATATAACACTCCCCAAAATGGTCTTTACCATACTTAGCACACGAAGGAGGATGAGGCCGGTTGCTTACACTGTCCTAAGACCTAGAAGGTACCGACCTATTCCCGAGCTCCTGCCTGCCCCGATATACAGAAAAACTAGCTGAGAAAGGCGCAGGTATAAATAGACATCTTTGAAACTGAGGGCGACTCCCTCCGGAGAATCTAGTCTAACCAGACCCCTGTTGCTCCGATCTGACTCTCTTAATCCCTTTTACTCTTTCTCATTCCTTTATCTTGTCTGACTCAATCTGTTGGGCGTGAATCATTAACCTAGGAAGATCAATCTCCCTGTTGATCATAGCAGATCTATATTCTTTCACCACATAATTCGACACCCCAGTTAGAAACTTGTTCATACTAGTCCTCGAGTCAGCCATCATATTGGGAGCGTACTTTGATAGCTGATTAAACTTAAGACAATACTCCTTAACCAACATGGAGCCTTGTCTCAAATTCATAAACTCCTCTATCTTAGCTTCCCGTAACTCAAGAGGAAAGAATCTATCCAAGAAAGTATCTTGGAACAATTGCCAAGTCACCGGAGCGGTATCTTCCTCTCTACCCTTATTCCACATCTGCACCCAGTCATAGGCAACATCCTTCAACCGATAAGAAGCCAGCTCCACACTTTCTTCCTC
>NC_061114.1:196754490-196777546 GCF_002878395.1 Capsicum annuum
TAACCTTCGTATGGAACCATCGATGGGCAAATTCCGATATAAATAAAATAAAATAAAATTAATTCCATATAAATAAGACCAATACACGTACTTGAATACGCCAATATATGTACTTGAATACGGGGTGTTACATGGTTGTTGTTTCCGCGAGCTCGACGTGAAGGCATTTTCCGTCATAAGAACGCACGAATTAACTGCAGAAGGAAATAGTTGTAAGCATGATAGACTCTTGTAGAAAGAAAGAAACGACTTTTCCTAGAATGCCCCGCAACCTCTTGATCATAGGTATGGCACGCTACACACCGATGCTCAAGACTCTACGTAATGTGGCTTGTCAGACTCCCTATGACTCTTCACAACCTTAGGCTCTGATACCAAGTTTGTAATGCCCCGAAATATCATCCCGAGATGCCACATGGTGCCCAAGGCTACACGTAGCCTCAAGCTAACCCTTTAAGCCAAAACACTACCCTTGGGTTCCAACATAACAACATACACGCTACGCTAAGGATATATATATAAGTACATATCATATCACATCGCACATGCCACGGAATATTGCTAGACTGTACATATATGGAATGTCTATACACAAACCAACCCAACAATACACTAGTCTGACATAGCCTCTATAGAGCAAAATCAACGAGCCATTGGGACAAACCCCAAACTGACTCAACAGACCAAAGGGATCATAAAACAACAGCACCAAAACTAGCAACTTGGTCCTCGAACCATGAGGACTCACTACTGAAGGAACGTAGATGCGGCACTCGGATATCACTGTCGCGGCTGCGGCTGAGTATCTGAACTTACATCATGGTAAGAATGTAGCCCATAGAGAAATATGTGGGTCAGCACAAGATACGTACGGAGTATGTGGGGCACATGCAAAATATAAATAATATCATAAATTTTGTAAAAACGTACATACGGACCATAATGACACACCTGGCTTGAGTGACATTGAATCATGCAACTCATAACATCTTAGATAGGAAATGTAGGAGAAAAACCTCATAAATCATTATAGATCATCATAGGCAACTTCACTTACCACATCAAAACTCAGAGTGACTCGGTATTTCAATAAACTTGACTCTTATGGACAGGGGAGTTTCCTATAACCGACAACCCCACTATCTTTTCACCAAAACATTATTTTACCTTAACCATCATTATATCATAAATATGATGCATTGAAATTCAAACTCAACATCGTATTCATATAAAGACGTATTAGGTAATAAATCGATGAGATTTGAATCCAACATAATTGATGCGACTTGAACCCAACATCATATCATTATAGTTTTTAACAATGTTGTTCGAAACAGATATAAGGATCAAATAATCTCAAACCAAATTAATTCTCTCAGATCTAATATACAATTGATTGTGTATATAAAAAAAAAAGAAAACCTTAAGATCTTTAACATAAAATAAAATAAGTTTACTGGACTACTATTGAACTAATGTAAAAGTGATCCAGTAATATATTATCACAATTTACAAAAAATCGTCCGAATTATTAATCTGAGAAAATAAAAATACGTGACTAAGCATCAATTTTCTTTTTCTTTTCTAAACTGAAAATTAATTTAAAAACATGCAAAAGTAATGGCCATACATATGCTGGTGATGTAATTGTCAATTAACTTAAGAGTTTCATCATGGTATTTTAAGAATAAATATAACTTTTTAATAAAATAAGTGTTAGGGCTAAATTGATTTCTTACCATACCAAAGATTTAAGCTTACCGTACAGATCTCAATTGGTAAGAGACTTCATGCTGATGACATGTTATAGAATATAAAGTAAGAACGAGAATAAATAGAGAGAAAAGAGAAGAGAGATCATAAGATGATTGATTATACAATAAACAAAACCCTTCTATTTATAAGAAAAAATACTCTTAGATTCTGACTAAAAGACATATACTTTAAATTTCGAGAGATATCAACTAATCTTATTAAATTATGATAGACATTATATTTATAACAAAATTAAAGTATTGTCAAGAAAGGAGAGATTTTTTTTTTTTAAATGGATTAAACAAAAAAAGTAGATTATTTAAAAAAAAGGAGAAAGTAATGTTTTTTTAATTTAATAATATGGTCTATTAATATGGGACAAAACTATTACGAGACTAATACGGGAGGAAGTATTTGATATCTTCAATTATGATTACCAAAGACCTTATTTTAAAGTCCGAAAATAGAAGAAAGCAACGGCGATCCTTTTCCGTCCAAAGCGAACTTGAGTTGTATGTAAAACCCTAATCACTATCTCCATTAATTTCTAATGCCCAATTAATAATTGTTAACTCTCCTGCAGTGCCTTCTCTAATTCTTCTCTTTGATTTTGTTGTGTTTTTTTTTTTTTTCCATGATTATTTGCTTCCCATGTTAGTCAATTTGTCCCCCTCCCAAAAAAAAAAAATACTTCTTATAATATTGTCAACACTTAATTTTGTCGAAGCAGTCTTAGGGGAAGTTTTGGGATAAAATTTGAGATTAACTTAATTTCATGGTTGGTGTGAGGTATTTGATAATTTCGATACTATTTTATTCAGCTTTTTATATTAAAATGGTGAGATTAGTATACCATATGAAAGGTGTTATAAACAGTTCCATGGGATATCGCTGCTTGTCTCATTCGGTGTATCAAGCAACTCTATGTTGCTTGGATAGTACAAAAATTCTGTCGCATCTGTGTCAGATCCTTCAAAAATGCGCTACTTTTGGAGGATCGGATACTCACAAGACAACATTTTTGAAGACTCCGAACAACGTAGGTTTTTAGCTTGCAAACTTTGTCCTAAAGAATCCTTATGAACAAGCGATTTCAATTTCCAATCATCTCAAATCAATTAATATTGAATATTTTGCACCCAAGGGTGTGGTCTTGGTGGTCAATGAAGGGTGAGAACCATGAAGCCGCAGGTTCAAGTTACAACTGAGAGAAAAAACACTAGGGGTTGAGAGGGTGTCGGTTGCAGTAGGGGGCGTTCCTTATTTGGGTTTGTAGTTTCTTGTTCGTGGGTTGTGTGTTGTCTATGGTTTTGGATATATAGTTTCATTAGTTGCTTGTGGCACTAGTATCGGATATATAATTTCAGTAGTAGCTTGTGGCACTAGTATTATCTTGTGGCTAGCGGTAGTTTATTTTGCCTGTATAAGTTTATTGCATTTATGTTTTGTTGCTATACTGTTATTGGTTCTAAGCCGAGAGTCTATCAGAAATAGCCTCTCTACTTCTCTTGAGGTAGTGGTATGGTCTGCGTACACTTTACCCTCCCCAAACCCCACTAGGTGGGAATACACGGGTTATACAGGGTATGTTGTTGCTGTTGTTGTAATCTTACCCTTGGTGGATAGAGTTATGTGGTATCTGTTTCTGGTGAGAGATGACAGGTATCATGTGAAATTGGTCAAGGTGCGTGTAAGCTAATCCGAACACCACGATTATAAAAAAAATAAAAAATTATATTACATATTTCAAAAATCCAACCAAGTTCGTATAGCTCAGGATTTTTTGTGAGAACCAAGCTTTTGTTACTCCTTATATTTTAGTTTATTTGTCTTACTTTCCTTTTATAGTCTGTTTCAGAAAGAATGTCGTCTCTCTTTTTGGCAACTCCTTAGTTTTAACTTTCCACATGGCATAGTAAGGACACAAGATTAGAATTCATTTTTGGTACATTCTACTTATTTTTAATTTAAGACTACAAGATTCAAAAGTCTTTCTTTACTTTCTTAAATTCCATGTCAAGTCAAAACCATACATTTTAACTGAAATAGGGGAGTATTAGTAATTGTAAAATCCAATTTATTCCATGTCTCCGTCAATACAGCCATTGAGTTAAAAATTACTATGTAAGGGAACTTGATCTTTTTTGGTTGACTGGTAGTATAGTAAACAATCTTTGTCTGCCAAGATCTTAAGTTACATCTAGAGTAGGTTGTGGTACTTAAGAATATTGTTGTCCATGCCTTCATTTTTTGAAGCTGATCCGTGCCTTCATCTTTAGTTATATTACTTTTTTTTTTCCGGTCAGACGTGCTTCAAAGTTTATAAGGTCAACAAAATCATCTTGTTAAAATCTTTGTACTCTGCAAGCAATGCCACTTTGAGCACAATTTATTTATTTCTGGAGTGAATCATGCAATTGCAATGGTTTCTGGTTTGTCATATATTTTAGTGCTGAATATAGTTTTGAGGCTATTACACTATTTTCCTTCCTCATTCTTTGGCATTTCTGGGTTTGTTTGTGCTGATTCTAGTATAATGTTCTATTATTTCCAGGATACAATGCCATAATTCTGTTACTCATGGTTTTTTGGATGGTGTTATCTTGATGGCATGCTCCTTGAGAAAAGCTAGTGCAGTTTGCTCCATTTTCAGGAAAAGCTACTCTTCCATTGTTGTTGTCGCTTCACATGCCTTCAGATTGACCTGCAATAGCACGTGTGTGCCCCACTATTTGGGAACAGAGTCCTCTATTTATAATCCAGGAGGTGTGATGTTTTCTCGGCAGTTCTGTTCCAGTAGAGAGCCAGAGACGTTATCTTGGGGAGTGTCGTCTGATATTGTTTTGCTGGGAAAACTTGAAAGTGCATTGAGGAATCACAACTTGGAGGAGGCTTGGGAAACCTACAGAGATTTTAAACGTCTTTACGGTTTTCCTGATCCCTTACTTGTAGATAAGCTTCTTACTGAGTTATCGTACTCATCCGATTCTAGGTGGCTTAAAAAGGCATGCAATATGGTAGGGTCTATTTTGAAAGAGAAAAGAGAGTTGATACGCAAAGAGCTATTGACCAAGCTCTGCCTATCATTGGGTAGAGCTCAAATGCCCGTTCAAGCATCATCAATTCTCAGACTGATGTTTGTCAAAGGAATTCTCCCACCAATTGACATGCTAGGGATGATAATATTTCACATGGTGAAGACTGATATTGGAATGATTTTGTCATCTAACATTTTGATTGAGATATATGGCAACAGTCAACGATTAACCTCAAAGAAATCCACTTGCACGGAGTTAAATAAATATGATACACTTCTTTTTAATCTTGTTCTTGATGCTTGTGCAAGATTTGGATCATCCAATAAAGGCCATCAGATTATTGAGTTAATGACCCAAGTTGGAGTGGCAGCTGATGCTCATACTATTTCAATTATTTCCCTGATCCATGAGATGAATGGTATGCGGGATGAATTAAAGAAATTTAAGAAGCATATAGATCGGGTTTCAGCTTCATTGGTTTCCAACTATCAGCAATTCTATGAAAGTCTCCTGAGTTTACATTTCAAGTTTAATGATATTGATGCTGCTTCTGATCTTGTACAAGATATTTATGGATTTCAAGTGTTGCATCATGAGCAAATAGATAAGACACAACCACCTAAACTGTGCATTGTTGCTATCGGCTCCGATAATCTGAGGATGGGATTGAAATTACAAATTTTTCCTCATTCATTATCAAGGGAGTCTGTTTTCTATGTGGGACGTAATCAGGTGCTTGTTGTGAATAAGAATGGGAAACTTGTCCTTAGCAACAGAGCATTAGCCAGGCTTATTATACAGTACAAGAAGAGTGGGAGAACTGATGACCTATCAAAGCTTCTCTGTAGTATCCAGAAGAAGGGCTCAGTTGAATCTAGCAGAATGTGCTCTGATGTGGTTGCTGCTTGCATTTGCATGGGTTGGCTTGAAACTGCTCATGATATTTTGGATGATTTGTATTCTGAAGGAAGTCCGCTGAACACTAGTTCATACATGTCTCTGTTGACTGCATATTGCAACAACAATAAGCTAAGGGAGGCGGAGGCACTGCTAAAGCAATTAAGAAAATCAGATGTGGTCATAAATGCATCTGATCCATTGTTAGCTCCTGCATCTATGTGTGAACTGGAAAATGGAAGCAAGAATAAGAAAGAATTAGTTTGTGTGGAGAAAGGGGAGCTGGCTTACCATATTGTTGAAGAAATGAGAGCAGAAGAAAATGACGCGTCATTTATGATGCATGATTTAAATTCTTCTATCTACTTTTTTATGAAGGCTCACATGGTTGAAGATGCTGTAAGGGCTTACCGGAAAATGCAGGCAATGAAGATCCATCCTACAGTGTCAACTTTCATGAATCTGCTTAATGGGTATTCTTCTTTAGGGATGTATCGTGAAATTACAATCTTGTGGGGAGATATTAAAAGGAATATGGAAAGTCGTAAGAACTTGAGTACCAGGGATTTATACGAGTTCTTGCTGTTGAATTTTCTTCGAGGTGGTTATTTTCATAGGGTGATGGAGGTTATTGGTTTGATGAAAGAAAATGGCATGTATTTGGACAAGTGGATGTATAGACGTGAGTTCTTGAAATATCACAAGGGTCTTTACCTAAGGATAAAAGTATCTGATGCTACCAATGACAAACAAATTCAGAGGATTGAGCATGTGAGGCGCTTTAGGAAGTGGGTTGGCCTGGATTAGTTCTTTTGGGTATCAATGAATATACTTCTTGCACAATGGGAAAAAAAAAATCAAGAAAATATTGAGCCATCCTTTGCCAAATTTGACAGGCTTCTCTCCATTTTTGTCCACCTGAGAAGTGTAGTACCTCTGGGGTGGGGTCTCAGTTTAATTGTAAATTATGTATTTCACCCAAAGACAATGTTCCAGGAAAGGATATCTTTCTCTTCAATTGTTCCATCGGGTATTGTATCTCTAATAGGTCAGTGCTCTTTAGCACGTGCGGCAGATTGTTGAATGTGACTCGCATCTCAGTTTTTTGCTTTGTCAAAAATAATGAAGTTACGAAATTGTAAGTGTGGCAAGAATTCATACTTGTCAATATGGGAAGGTATGAAATCTCTCTGATTGAAGGAATAACCATGCAATTTATTTCATTTATGTTCTTTCCTTTTATTTACATGCTTAATTTGACCCTGCTGCCCTGCAGATAAAATTTAAAGGATCAGGGAACTGTATTCTGATTGGCACTTCAGATGCGATTTTCTGCTCCTTGAGTCGGAATTGATACTCCGGCATGCATGGAAATTGACAACTAACATGGCTCTGGTGTCTACTCCAAGCCTGTAGCTATCTGTCATGGAGCTGAATAAGTTGTAATGGAGATTGGACCGCTAGGTATGTTTAGCCAGAACCACCTGCCTCTATCTGTACATTATCATTGCTATGTTGAGATATTAGTATGTCTGTAGCTGATATTCAGTTCTCCTAGTTCCTGAGCCGGGGGTCTATCGGAAACAACCTCTCTACTTCATTTGAGGTAGTGGTATGGACTGCGTACACTTTACCCTCCTCTGACCCCACTTTGTGGGAATACACGGGGTGTGTTGTTGTTGTATATCCTTGAACTTGACCATCTTTCGGATCATAAATACAAATAAATCATCAAAGAGCACTCGGTGGGAATACATCTTCATTTATAGGTGATGGAAGAAGGGATCTCGATGTACTTGGGAACTTTGCTCATTGATGTCATTCTAGGTTATAGTAAACTGTACGTAATATTTCTTACTCTGTTGATTAGAATGGAAATTGCTAAAAGTTGGGGTCTCCTCTAGATCAACTATTATTTTCGAGATGTTTGATTTCACTAGTTGGATGGACCTATGTGCTTTTTGATGGAACTGTGTCTACCCGTGGTGTATGGCGATTCTTAGAAGCCTTTGGCTAATGTTTTCTTCTTGTATCTTTGTTCTTACCTCTTCCAACTTTTCCCCATCACTTCCAATTTGCAGATACAACACAGAATGTAGAGCCTCCCACATTCGTCCCTTGTTGCGACCATGTCAGTCCGAGTTCCGGGGAAGTATCGGAAGAAAATTTGGACCTATACAACACTGAGAGTGGACCTATATGCTGATGATTTATACACAAAATCAGTTGCCTTCGTAAAAAAAAAGGTATTCTGAACCAATTTTTCATCTTGTTGGTAAATATGTGCATAGCTTGATGACTAACGACACTATTGTCCCCACACTTTCAAAAGTTACTTGTGAGATATTTCTAAAAGTTTAGTCATCATTTGAAGAATCGACTCAATAAGTTAGTAATTCTAGTAAGGCGGAATGGTGTACTGGATCTTTGTACGTATCTGAGTTTGTAAAATGGACGCCTTTACTTAGCCCTTTGTCATCTGAACTCCTTAATCCATCAAAACACAAGATTCTAAACTCTTCCTACCATGTGTGCAACTCACTTGCCCTAAAATAATTACACGTCAGATTCACGTCACATAAATTAATGTCATGTCATAAGTATCGTCATTAGTTACTTTTAAAAATTATTAATGAATAATATTAAATAAAAAATAAAATATAAAATTTAAAAATTATTTTTAAAATAAAATTCATATTTCTCACCTTCCTCCACCTTCCCAAACCCATAACCACCATCTCAACCTCCCCCAACCCACAACCACAGAAAACACAATCCTCCGCCTCCCTCACGCCATTTTCCTTTCCTTTACTCTTCTATACAACAAGTAGAATAATAATCAATACTCCATTCATTAAAAATATCAAAAAAAAAAAAACACCCACCTCCAATTTCATCTTTCCTTTCTTCCTTTTCAAAAATGTTTATTTTTTTTATATGTATATCTATTTTCATGAAAAAAAAAATGATTTACAAAGAAAATAAGTGGCGCAATTTATAAAGAAAAATAGGTGGTTGTGTTATCTGAGTGAATATTGGGGTTTAAATTTACTTGGCGGGGTGTGGGGATGGGGTGGGAGTTGCATTGTGAAGTGGGTTTTTGTTTGGGTGGGGTGGGGTTGATGTTCGATGAAGAAGAAAAGAGTAGTAGGTGGGTGGGAGCCTGAAAAACAAGAAGAATGTGTGTGTGAGTTGGGGTTGGGGGGAGGGGGTCTGAAGAACGAGCCGGGGAGGGCTTGCGGCAGGTGGCTATGTGTGGGGTGGGGGTGGGGTGGGGTCTGAGGGCTGAAGAACGAATGGAGCAGGGCTTGTGGCGGTTGGCTAGGTGTGGTGGGTGGGGAGGGTCAAAGAAGAAATGTTTAGGATTTTGTTTTTTTTTCTTTTTTCTAAATTTATTATTGTTTTTTTTTAAATGCAAAATATTGGTTTCACAAGCTTGAAAACACGTGCAAATACGTATTTTTCCAGCTCAACAGCATTAATGCAACATAAGGGTGTTAAGTGGGTTGGACTGAGTCAACCCGAAATCGGCCCATTAAATTTATCCAGGTTGTGGATTGGGCTGGGTCCGGGTTGGGGTTAAGTGGGCCGGGCCGGTTCGGATTCAACAGTAAAATTTTTAAAAATAGCTCTAATCCGGCCCACTTAACCCAGCCCGATTAAAAATCCTGTTAAATCCGGTCAAAAATAATAAAAAAAAAGTTTTTTCAATATACTCTATATATACCCATTTATATACATTTTAAATACGTTAAACAATATATATACACTATATATATAGTATATACTGCATTAGAATTTAAAAAATAATAAATACACAATTACACATATATACGCACCATTCAGTGTATATGTACTACTTTAAAGTTGGCCAAACCCATCGTTGACCCCGTAAACTTGACACAATCTTTCACTTAGGCACCTCAAGTGAACGTCGTTCACTTTTGGCACCTCAAGTAGCCATAAACTGTGTCACTTTGGCACCAACTCTAGTGCATGAATTACACGCGCGTCCAGCATGAATTAAATGGCCAATTAATTTGTGCCATCTCATTTTAAATTGCCACGTCATTATATGCATCCACAATTTCTTTTAATGTCATTATATGCATCCACAATTTTTTTTTAAAAGAAAATAAAATACATTATAAGGTGTCCATTGAATTAATGACACGTGGCTTTTGACCAAATAATTACAAAACTTCATCTTACTCATCCAATCGTTCTTCTAGCTCTCCATCAATGGAGGTTGCAACCTCTTTATGGAAAATGAAAAGAACACAGTCGTTCAAAAGCACTTCCGTGCATTAAACACGCAAAGGTAAAACAATTTTCAGAAATGCATTGGGGAAGGTATCACAATTTCATTAGTCATAAGAATCAACAATCATTGAATCAGAAATGTAAGCTGATATAAGAAAAATTTTCACCAACATTACAACAAAAAGGAACATGTTTTAATTTAACGTAAAAAGGTGCCAACACACTTCCTACATGACATGTTTGATTGAACCAAGCGAGATGTATTGATTACCAATTACCGAATCTGGTTTATTCTCTTAAACTAATTCCTTTGGTTAAGGGTGAAAGAAGCCTGTTTTTTTTTTTTCCTAAAAAACTCATATACAGCTACATTGACGTTTGGGAACTTAAAATAGCTTAAAATAACACAGATAATCTAATTATTTTCTAAATTCAACCAAGAATTTAATAAACAAGAGATTTTCAAACTAGATCTTCAAGCTTAATATCCATATTTTCAATTCGCATTAATAGCTTCTCGAATTTCAGATATATGATTAAAAAATATGGAGGAGAAGACGCCTGTGTTCAATTAGAAAATTAATTGACAAAAGAAAATTAATGAAGGTTGAAAGATGTAGGATACTCCATTAATGGAGGTTGGAAGATGTAGGATGAAAAAAATAGGGAAGAAGGTGATTAAATTAAAAGAAAAATGGGCTAAAATGGCGCTGCCACGCGCCCAAAAGAGTCTTTGCTGAATCAGCAAAAGGTGTCAAAGTGACACAGTTTATGGCTACTTGAGGTGTCAAAAGTAAACAACGTTCACTTGAGGTGTCTACGTGAAAGTTCATGTCAAGTTTAGGGGGCCACCGATGGGTTTGGCCTTTAAAGTTTAAATAAAATATAATATAATATATATACATTATATCTATCTATATATATATATATGTGTGTGTGTGTGTACTAATTTATAAAACATATACACATGTATACATTAAATATACACGTGTATAGAAGATATATACATATATATACGCACCATTCAATGTATATGTACTACTTCAAATAAAATATACTACAATATATATATATATATATATATATATATATATATATATATATATATGTATGTATGTATGTATATATAGTTGTATACTAGTTTATAAAATATATTCACATATACACGCTCTATTCAATCTATATGTACTACTTTATAAAATATATACACATGTATACGTTAAATATACACGTCTATAAAGATATATACACATATATACACATCATTCAATGTATATGTACAACTTTAAATAAAATATGCTACAATATATATACATTACAATATATATATATATATATATATATATATATGTCATCCTTCGTAGTATACCTGACAAATCGGAAGGTGTAGCCGCAATAGCACCAGTTTTTATATGTCTGTTGGCTTTACATTTTTTTAAAAGTATGTATGTACGTAGTTCAAGTTTTCGCCCGATTCACCAAGGAATATTTTGGTTGCTTTTGGCGGATTGCTTATTACTAGGTTGGATCGGATGTCAACCTGTGGAGGCACCCTTTGTTACTATTGGACAAATTTCTCCTTTAGTTTTCTTCTTGTTCTTTGCCATAACGCCCATTCTGGGACGAGTTGGAAGAGGAATTCCTAATTCTTACACGGATGAGACTGATCACACCTGATTAGTGAGAAATTCTGACACCAATCATTATATATATATATATATATAGTTATATACTAATTTATAAAACATACACATGTATATGTTAAATATATATGTCTATAGAAGATATATACACATATATACACACTATTCAATGTATATGTACTATTTTAAACAAAATATACTGAAATATATATATATATATACAAATCTGAAACTGAATACACTAACTACTAATGACTGTTTATGAAGCCTCTACTAGCATTGACCAAAGATAGCCGGGTCATGACTCCCAACTACCCCTACTCAATACGACTGAATACAGAAAATACAATATACCTCAAATCTGAACAACTCAAGTCCCTGAATCAAAAGGACTAATCACCTGCCGATCGAGAGCTGCGACCCAGCTGAACATGATATGTGCGCTACAGCTTTTACCTACATTTTGGTAAGAATGTAGCCCATGGAAATATGTGGGTCAGCACTTTGAAATGTACTGAGTATGTGGGGGTGCATGCAACAATATAAATAATATAATCAATTTCATGGAAACATGCATACGGACAATGATGACTCACTTGGCTTGAGTTATATCAAATCATACTTTTCGTAATTTCATAATAAACAGTTCATATGATAAAATCTCGTAATCCACGTAAATCATTATAGATCATAAATTATGATAAATCATCCTAAATTATCATATCGTCAAAAATTATCATAGGTAATTATAAATCATCATAAATGACCATAAAACATCGTAAACATCTCAACTCTTTGACTCAAATCTCGGAGTGACTTGGTAATTCAAGAAACTTAATCTTATGGACACGGGAGTTTCCTATTACCGACAACCTCACGTGAGCTACGTGGAATACCAACGTTTGAAACCCCCGTTGGCGGGAGCGTCATACTCTTTGCGAAGGAGTACGACCTTAAAACTGCAATAATCACAATCGGGCTCTCTGGCCAATAATATCATCATCAAACAACCTTACGGTGGCACATAGGTTTGGGGAAATACGAAATTTTCCTCTCGGTGCTAAGTACTACTCCCTGACAAGCTTAGAATGCGTTAGGAAATCCATCACAACATCACAAGGGTCTGTCATAAAGACCAAATCAAATCTCTTTCTCATTTATCAAATCATATCAATTTGTGGATTCCTAACTCAACACATTTTAGCTCAAAACATTTTAATCTTCCTCAACATCAACAATGTATCAATGCATTGAACCATAACCGACTCGATAGTTGGACAAGGATATGAAAACTCAATACGTAATATTTTTAACAATTTAACTCATCAAAACCATCCGAAAAATACCAAGACTCATTGCAACTTCGATATCAATATATCTAATAACTCAAATCGTCATAATGAAGCTCAAAATTTGACACATGGCTCAAAAACACTTGGAAATACCAATAATTCATTCTTGAACTTAAAACGTGAATACATGTTCAAAATATATCAATTCTTGATAGAAACACCAAGAATCCCACATACTAAATCTCAATTCATAGAACGAAAATAGTCAAATACTCATGTGATTCAAAACTTACAATTCAAATCTTTATAAGTTCATAACCGAATTATTTAGACATAATTCAACTTACAGAACCATAAGAATCCATAATCAAAATCTCATGGTAGGATATCTTGGAAATAAATTCATTTGCCAAACTCATAATAATCCATAATAAAATTTAAAGATACAGGCACAAGAACGGAAGAATTATTCTTGTTCAAACCCCACATACCTTAAAATTAAAGATTGGAATGAATTCTTACCTCGGAACACTATTCACGAAGTTGATTGGTGCATCTCGAAGAGCTCGGAATGAGGACTTCATTTATCGGATTAATTTGAAATTTCCATGGTGGAATTGGAAGATTTAGGAAGGGGAATTTAGAGGTTTAGGGTTTCTTTCTTGGAATTTGTTTTTTGAAAATAACACTTTGATGCCCAAAATCAGTTTTTATGCTTATTTCCATGAAATGGACCAACGGTGAAATGACTGGATTGCCCCTAAGGAAATTGAAAAATGGCAGAAAAATCATGCGTACCTTGGCCACGGAAAACTGAATAACTCCTCGTTCGGGTATTGAATTTTTGCGAAATTTATATCGTTGGAAAGCTAACTCAAAGATCTTTAATTTTATATATGGTAGGCCACCCAGTTCGTCATATATAAGGAGTTATGATCGACCGAAGTTGACCCAAATCAAATATGTCCCTCAGTTACTGATTTGACATGCTGAAATAAATTGATCGTAACTTATTACTCTGATGTTGGAATGGGGCGAAACCAATTGCATTGGAAAGACGACTCAAAGCGCTTTCGTTTGATATATAGCAGATCTCCCAGTTCCTTATATTCAGGAAGTGATGATCGTTTGAAGTTGGCCCTGAAAGAGCATGCTAATCACATGGTTCCATTGTTTTGGGCACCCAAACGTGCCCTTATGCTACTCCAAAAATTTCGAAACTCACTCGGGATGTATTACAACCTTTCCCCATCGCAACGCAACTTGAAAATCGAAAAATGGATGTCGGAAAGGTCGTCAAATAAATACCCGAAGATCAGAGTTCTAAATGAGAAAGTTTCAACACTTAGCAAATTTTTTTTTTTTAGTGCTAAGCTTCTCTTGGCAAGATAAAAAGGATTTAATGACTCGACACATTTGGGAGCGAAATATTTAACGGGAAAAACTCGGGGTATCACATCATCTCCCCCTTAGAAACATTCGTCCCCGAAGGTCGCTCGTTAGGTTAGGAAGGCAAGGAAAATTAAGGATACGCAACTAAAATAGCTTGATGAATAAGTTTATATTTTTCTAAGCTTTGAAGTACTTTCCAACACATAAGCTCATGATAATCACAACGACATAGTTGAATCTATTACTAAAAGAGTTGGATGAAGGAAAAATTATTAACTTCGATTTAAATTCGCATTCACAAAGAAGAGATGAAAGATCTAGGATATGAAAACTCGGGATATCACAATATCTCCCTCTTGGGATCGGTTCTTCCCGAATAATACTAATTGATACACGGGACACTTTATGATCGACCAATGGCTTAATACTTGGGTCGAGAACAAAAGCAAAGGCTAAATAGAATTTGGTAACTCGCTTCGACGCAAATAAATCATTCTTGAAATGGTTATGCTCACGAAACTTCAAGTAGTGAGATTGGACCACATCGGAAGATGGAAGAAATATATGAATCCTTAGTAATAACTATCAAGTTGAATTTCTAGGTGCACGGACCGAATCAAGACACTCTCATTCAATTAGGACATGATTCAAAATCTTTCCAAGGAACTTTCAACGCTCCTAGGAAGCAATTGGGTTTGGGATATGGTCCGAACAATATATATATATATATATATATATATATATATATAGAGAGAGAGAGAGAGAGAGAGAGTCTTATATCAAAATAAAAGTACTAGACCCCACGTAGTACAACTTACTTTCAAGCTTATCAATACGCTTCGCACACCCTTTCTCCGCAATACTATTTTCCCCAAGTACCAAACTTACTTGATTCAATTCATAATTCTCACAAGGCATTTGCAATCTTGGCTATTCAAATCTAACTAAGCCAAACTCTCTCTCCTTATTTTCAAGCTTAATTTGGATTCACCAATTCCTCCACCTAACACCGTAACATAGCACCATTCCGAATTATAAATTTACACACATCCACATTGTTACAATTTCTCATCTCATAGATAATTCTTATTACCACTCAATCAACTCTAATCCACTTAATACTCACCATTTTCAACCATCATATTCATATCAACAAATCTTGAAGCTTAGGGAACTATTCATAGGCATATACGCAATTCAACTTATAGCAAGGCCAAGGCTTGCAACTAATATCCTCAGACAGGAGATATATTCACAATACATGAGTGCTATGCAAGGTCAATTTACAAGAGCTTTTAGCTTAGACTTCTAAATCAACATAGACACCAAAATTTATCGATAATATAAACTTTAATCTCCGTCCATATATACACACATGATGTTCAAGCCTATCTTTATAATTACGTATACACTCCTAATCAACACCCATAAAACACCTTTTTCAAATTCTACAATCCTTTATTAAGACAACTTCTGGGCACTGTTCTTAAGAAAACACTCACTAACTTTTCCAATTAACTAAGCCATGCACAAAACTTCACTTCAATAATTCCCCACCTACAAACCTAGATAAACCATCACACAACCACTTTCACAAACACAACACGAAATGCTTCAAATAACCATGACATCCATCAAAAGCCTAGCCTCAAGCTTACTCCACACTTGCCACCTTAGCTAAAATGAACATGCCACAATCTTTATCAACAAAAACCCGTTCACTCTCTCCTATCGTCACCACTGTTCATCCACACTCCTTCGACAAATGGAAAGTCATGAAAGGGTAGAATATGAAGGGATATTGTGTATGACTTGGTGCGGTTATTGAGGCCGGAGAACTAGGGCATCAAATGCATGAATTCAACCAGAATCAAGATTAAAGATTAAGGACACCCAGGACATAAATTGAATCTTATTGGTCGCTAAGGGTGTTGCCGGTGGACTGAACTTGAACATACAATAAAACTTAAGCACATGCATCATAAACCGTGCAACTTGAGTTTGGAGTTTATAGCTTATGGAATGTCGATTTTGCCCGCTAGAAAAATTGGGGCTCCATATTTCAATAGTTAGGAGAATACATGTCTTCCAATGATATGCATGAACATGTATTATGATCGGGGGAATGAAACATAAGGCATGAGAAAATATCGAAGTCATTGAAAAGGTTGGGGTAAAATAGGATCAACACCACTACTTCTCACCACTAACTTGCAACCCACCGATACACCTACCTGAATCCCGCAATCTTAACTTAGTTAATTTTTTTTTTCTACTATCTCCCCCTTAGACTTAAGCCAATACTTCGAGTCAATGAATCACCATACAAACTCTAGTCCACGGCATTCGCTTTACTCCAGGTCCCCAGATATACCCATACACAAAATCCATAACTACACCCGCGAGCGCAAAACCCATTCTTAACATAACTCTCAAATACCCACCAACTTAGACAACTTCAAAAGTTATCATACAACAATTCATGCACTCCGCAGCTTAGATTCTAGCACTTACCATGGATACATCAAACCTTCGCTAAACCATACTAACTTTTTCGTGCTCTACTAACATCACATCTCAAACTAACACCCTCGTCAACCTCTAATGCCCAAGTTAACTCACAATTACATCGTATACCACATATCCTCATTCATACTTACCCGATCAAGGATAACACTAACCGTTTAACATTTAATAACTTAAAAAAAATTCCCATAACACCTTGAGCACACTACTACCTCAACACACAATATCACACTTGATCACAAACAAATAGACTTAAGCTCCCGTACATACGGTTCAAACCTACTAAATCTCCTCCCTATCACTAACGTCGTAGCAATTCAATCATTAAATTCATTTTTCTCATCACCCGCTATACACACTTAACAACTCACTCTGACTACGATTAACAACAATCTCAACAACCATTTCCATCTATCAAACACCCCAAACATACTAGTCCACCAAAACCTCATAACGACAATAATCATCCACAATTCCATGGCCTATGCCATAATAATTTATTAACACCGCCTTCCACCACGTTTCCAACCAATGCAAGAACAACAGAGTAAACAGCCAGCTGCTAGTGAATCGAAACAGGCCTCACACGGCTTCACTAGACTTTGATTTTGTATTTTGAAAAAGAAAATAAATATCAAAACAATTATGCTAGTGAATCGAAATAAGCCCCACACGGCTTTACTAGACTTCAAGTTTTCATCAAAAGATGATCAGAAAATATTTTCAAGAAATAAAAGCCTGGTACACCATAATCAAGGATTCGAGAATATGTGTCTCGCTTTACCTCAACTGAACGACTCAAGAGGGATGAGGGTACATCTTTCAAGCTATTTTAGTTGCGTATCCTCAATTTTCCTTGCCTTCCTAACCTAACGAGCGACATTCGGGGACGAATGTTTCCAAGGGGGAGATGATGTGATACCCCGAGTTTTTCCCATTAAATATTTCGCTTTCAAATGTGTTGAGTCGTTAAAGCCTTTTTATCTTGCCAAGAGAAGCTTAGCACTCAAAAAAAAAATTGATAAGTGTTGAAACTTTCTCATTTAGACCTCTGATTTTTGGGTATTTATTTGACGACCTTTCCGACATCTGTTTTTCGATTTTCAAGTTGCGTTGCGATGGGGAAAGGTCATAATACATCCCGAGTGAGTTTCGGAATTTTTGGAGTAGCATAAGGGCACGTTTAGGTGCCCAAAACAGTGGCACCCGACTAGCATGCTCCAGAAATTTTCAGCATTTCAGGGCCAACTTCAAACGATCATCACTTCCTAAATATAAGGATCTGGGAGATCTGCTATATATAAAAACGAAAGCTCTTTGAGTCTTTTTTCCAATGCAATTGGTTTCACCCCATTCCAACATCAGAGTAGTTAGTTACGATCAATTTATTTCAGCATGTCAAATCAGTAATTGAGGGACGGATTTGATTTGGGTCAACTTCGGTCGATCATAACTCCTTATATATGACGAACTGGGTGGCCTATTATATATAAAATTAAAGATCTTTGAGTTAGCTTTTCAACGATATAAATTTCGCAAAAATCCAATACCCGAACGAGGAGTTATTCAGTTTTTCGTGGTCAAGGTACGCAGGATTTTTCTACCATTTTTCAATTTCCTTAGGGGCAATCCAGTCATTTTACCCTTGCCCCATTTCGTGGAAATAAGCATAAAAACTGATTTTGGGCATCAAAGTCTGTTATTTTCAAAAAAAAATTCCAAGAAAGAAATCCTAAACCTCTAAATTCCCCTTCCTAAATCTTTCAATTCCAAATTAATTCGATAAATGAAGTCCCCGTTCTGAGCTCTTCGAGATGCACCAATCAATTTTGTGAATAGTGTTCCGAGGCAAGAATTCATTCAAATCTTTAATTTTAAGGTATGTGGGGTTTGAACAAGAATAGTTCTTGTGCCCGTATCTTTAAATTTTATTATGGGTTTGGCAAATGAATTTATTTCCAAGATATCCTACCATGAGATTTTGATTATGTAAATTGTTCAAGCTTGCCAATTATGATTATTCATATGGTTCTGTAAGTTGAATTATGTCTAAATAATTCGATTATGAACTTATAAAGATTTGAATTGTAAGTTTTGAATCACATGAGTATTTGACTATTTTCGTTCTATGAATTGAGATTTAGTATGTGGGATTCTTAGTGTTTCTATTAAGAATTGATATATTTTGAACATGTATCCATGTTTTAAGTTCAAGAATGAATTATTGGTATTTTCAAGTTTTCGAGCCATGTGTCAAATTTTGAGCTTCCTTGTGACGATTTGAGTTATTAGGTATATTGATATCGAAGTTGCAATGAGTCTTGGTATTTTCCGGATGGTTTTGATGAGTTAAATTGTTGAAAATATTACGTATTGAGTCTTTATATCCTTGTCCAAATGTCGAGTCGGTTATGGTTCAATGCATTGGTACCTTGTTCATGTTGAGGAAGATTAAAATGTGTTGAGTTAGGAATCCACAAATTGATATGATTTGATAAATGAGAAAGATTTGATTTGGTCTTTATGATAGACCCTTGTTATGTTGTGGTGGATTTCCTAACGCGTTCTGAGCTTGTCGGGGAGTAGTACTTAGCACCGAGAGGGAAATTTGGTATTTCCCCAAACCTATGTGCCATCGTAGGGTTGTTTGATGATGATATTATTGGCCAGAGAGCCCGATTGTGATTATTGCAGTTTTAAGGTCGTACTCCTTGGCAAAGAGTATGACGCTCCCGCCAACGGGAGTTTCAAACGTTGGTATTCCACGTGGGGTTGTCGGTTATAGGAAACTCCCATGTCCATAAGATTAAGTTTCTTGAATTACCGAGTCACTCCGAGATTTGAGTCAAAGAGTTGAGATGTTTATGATGATTTATAATTACCTATGATGATTTTTGACGATATGATAATTTAGGATGATTTATCATAATTTATGATCTATAATGATTTACGTGGATTACGAGATTTTATCATATGAACTGTTTATTATGAAATTACAAAAAGTATGATTAGATATAACTCAAGCCAAGTGAATCATCATTGTCCGTATGCATGTTTCCATGAAATTGATTATATTATTTATATTGTTGCATGCACCCCCACATACTCAGTACATTTCAAAGTGCTGACCCACATATTTCCATGGGCTACATTCTTACCAAAATGTAGGTACAAGCTATAGCGCACATATCATGTTCAGCTAGATCGCAGCTCTCGATCGGCAGGTGATTAGTCCTTTTGATTCAGGGACTTGAGTTGTTCAGATTTGAGGTATATTGTATTTTCTATATTCAGTCGTATTGAGTAGGGGTAGTTGGGAGTCATAACCCAGCTATCTTTGGTCAATGCTAGTAGAGGCTTCATAGACATTCAGTTTCAGATTTGTATATATATATAAGCAGAATTGTGACCGTGTAAATTTACTTTCATGTTGGTCAGACTAAGTTATGGGTTGTTTCCGCATTATTTATTCTATTTTATTCAGTTGCTTTGGGTTATGCCAGATGAAGGGTTAGCTTGGGGTCACTTGTGACCTTAAGTACCGTGTGACGTCTCGGGATTCGATTTCGGGGCGTTATATATATATATAGTTATATACTAATTTATAAAACATATACACATTTATACGTTAAATATACACGTCTATAGAAGATATATTAACATATATACACTCTATTCAATGTATATGTACTATTTTAAATAAAATATACTGCAATATATATACATTACAATATATATATATATATATATATATATATATATATATTTATTAAAACATATACACATGTATACGTTAAATATACACGTCTATACATATATATATATATATATGCACCATTCAATTAATATGTACTACTTTAAATAAAACATATACTACAGTATATTTATATATATACTACTTTAAATAAAACATATACTACAGTATATTTATATATATACTACAATTTATAAAACATATACACATGTATACATTAAATATACACATCTATAGAAGATATATATATATATATATACACAAAACATATGCTACTTAATATAATAAATTAATAATATATTAGAAGTAAGCTTTTAATTTAAACTAGAAATTTAATTTAACTCATTAAATGAAAAAAATTACAAAGTATGGACTAAGGAGTGAATGAATGTTGAATTTTATTGATTGCGAAATGATCCAAAATTTATAATTTACATGAATGAAAAATCTTCAAATTATTCATCATTTTTTTCAACTCATTCATGTTAATATTAACGAAACCCTTGCATAGGATAGTCAAAGTCAACGGGGGCAAAACCATGCATTGGACTTGATTCTGCTGAGTTCTCCCGTGAAGACATAATTTCTTCAACTTTTTGCTCGTCGTTCGTCTCCGGTTCTATTCCTTGGTTTCTTTTTTCCACTCTAATCCAATCTCTGAGGTTAATTAGAACATTCATTGTATTGCTTCCAAATGAGTGTCGGTTATTTTCAAGCTGTTGTCGTCCCCGACTAAAGACGCTCTCTAATGCAACGATTGACATTGAAACATTCAAGATATCTCTAGCTAATCTTGAAAGCACAGGATATTGTGTTTCATTACTCCTCCACCAATCCAACGTGACATTGGAACATTCAAGATATCTCTAGCTAATCTTGAAAGCACAGGATATTGTGTTTCATTACTCTTCCACCAATCCAACGTGTTGATCCGTCGTCTGCGATCCTCTGGCAGTGATCGAAGATAATATTTCAGCTCTTCCCGATAAGTTGATGTGTAAGCTCTCTCATCAACACTGTTCCAACAAGGTAAATCATAAAAGAAATCAGGAAAATCACTGTGCTGGTCTTTTAGAAGATGATGGCTCCTCGGGAGGATGAGGAGCGATTGTTGGAGTGATATTTGTAGGTGCGACTAAATCAACTAAATTAGCATAGTGATTATATAATTTTTTTATGTATTCATCCGCATCACCTATAGCCGTCCACAAATCAGGTTGTACTGTTCAGAATCATTGTTAGTATTTATTTCTAAGTTAGCATAAATGATAGTACTAAAGTGGCACATAGTATTATATTTCATGCACGGAATTAGTATAACATCAACCAAGTAAATAGGGGGAATCGGAAAAAAATATTTTTTAAATTTAGTAAACATGGCACCACCAACTTCTTTATAACCTTTTTATTTTTATATTCTTTGAGCAAATCAGAAATATCGGCTATATATACCAAAATATTACAAATAATAGGATAACAAGCATCGAAAAATTCAATCGTAGCTATATAAAATTTTTCTAAAAACTTAACAAGATCATTAGTTACAACCCAATCAGAATCATGTAGCATGCAATCAGCAGAATCAGTAAATGAACTATAATATTGGTTAAAAGCTAGTGTAATAGGAACTCTATATTTATAACAAATTTTTAAAAAATCATACGTAGAATTTCATCTAATATCAATTTCTTCAGGCATCAATATTGGTGCAAGTCCATTTTCTTGACATTTAACTTTAAATTCTCTAATTCCTTTTCTTCGATTATTTCCTTGAATAAAACCAACAAGAAGACGAATTTTTTCAATATAAAGCCCAAAAAATTCAAGACCATCTTTTACAATTAAATTATATATATGACATGCACACTTAATATGAAAAATTTCAGGTAACGGCGGAAATAACTTAAATTTTAACTTTGTAATAACAGTCTTGTTGTTAGAAGCATTATCAAAAGCAATACATGAGATTTTATTTTCAATACCATAAAATTCGGCAACTTTAACAATAGAATCAGCAATAAAATTTTCGGTATGTTTACGATTTTCATCATATAAAAAAGTAAGAATACGTTTTTGCATCATAAAATTACTATCCATTCAGTGACAAGTAATAGTTAAATAATCATTTTTATTAACAGTACGACCAAGATCAGAAGTTAGGGACAATCTATATTTTGGTATGGATTTGACGTATATTATGTGTTGGCGAGCTAAGGAACAAGCACTTCAAGATTTAAGAGGAAAACCTTCGGCATCATACAGAAAATTACCTGCATACATTCATAGTTTGAACACTACTTATCCAGGTTCACATATACGAATGAAAAAGCATGAAGATAATGAGTTTTTGTATATTTTTATCGCACTAACTACATTCATACAAGGGTTCGATCACTGTAGACCTGTGATAGTTGTTGATGCAAGTTATCTTAGAGGACTATACAGTGACACATTTGTAGCTGCATGTACCATGGATGGAGCCGATAAGCTATTCTC
>NC_061114.1:196777646-196783427 GCF_002878395.1 Capsicum annuum
ACATAATTGGTAAGTTGTATATTTTTATAGAGTACTTATTTAATCTTTTTGTGGATGTTGATTGGCAGCAGGATATAGTTCCAGATATATTTATATGTATTATAGGTTTTAGTTATGTTTATGTTTTAAATTCCAGTTAAACTTGTTCCCAGCTATATGTATTTGTAAAATACATATGATTTTTTTAATGTCTGTATATATCGTACTTTTAATGTATTTGTTCCATGTTCAGGCCATATATTTTCATTGACATATGGAATAGTAGATTCTGAAAATGATACATCCTGGACATGGTTCTTTCAGAATCTAAAGGAAGCATACGGTGAAAGAGAACATATGTGTAGTTTTCGATCGTAACCCAAGCATTATAAAAGCTGTTGTTGGAGTGTACAATAATGTACCACATTACACTTGTATGTGGCATTTATGGGGTAATGTGAAAAAAAAATTAGAAAGTCACATGATGCATTGTCTGAAATCTTCTATACCATGGCGAAATCATACTCAAAGTCTGAATTTCATAATTTAATGGAGAAAGTGGAGGTAGTTGATGTTAGGGTAAAGAATTACTTGGAGTTGGCGGGATACGATAAGTGGGCTAGGTCATATGCAACAGTTCATAGGGGATGAACCTTAACATCAAATATTGCAGAGTCAATTAATGTTGCACTGGTATCAGCTAGAAAACTTCCAATATATGATTTTTTAGAGGAAGTTAGATTGATGTTTGGTAGATGGAACTGTGAAAACAGATAGGAGACATTGTACACACGCACGGATCTTATTGAAAAATTTCAAGCAATTCTCCAATAGAATGAAGCAGAGTGTACACGTATGAAGATATGATAAAATAGATATAATCATTTAATGTTGTATCTTCTTGAATTTTTATATGTTGTATGAAACATATCTTAATATACAAATTATTAAATTATAACAAATCTATGTGTTGTAATGAAAAAAATATGTATATATTCTTTAAACATATTAATATGCATTTGCTGCTTTGGGAAAAAATATATTTGCTAATTTGTAGCAAATTTTACTGTAATATTTTTTTTTTTATAATATTTTTTATGTATTAATATTTTCAGGTTATACCAGCGTCAGAGTACGTCTATACTGTCCACGATAAGGAGAAACATTTTATAGTTTGTCTAAAAGAAAAAAAATGTTCTTGTCATGCATTCCAATTGGATGAGATACCATGTGTGCATGCTTGTGCTGTACTTGATAGCAAGAATCTTGAAAAAGGACCATATTGCTCTAATCTATACAAGTCAAAAATTGTACTGAAAACGTATGATCTTCTTTTATATCCTCTACCACATAAAGATGACTGGGTGATACCTCAAAAAATTTTAGACGAAGTAGTTTTGCCTCCAAAATACTAGCGGCCCCCTAGAAGACCTGCAAAGAAGGAGCGCGGTAAATCAGGAAGAGATATGTTTGGAAAGAAAAGCAAAAATTATTGTAGTTCATGCGGACAAAAAGGTCACAATAGACGTTCATGTAGGAAATACAACATATGATACATTTTATCATGTTTTATTTTATCACGTTTTTAGTGAAAATTCAGTTGCTTTATTATTCTTTTTTTTAATTGTTTCATTTAGAATTTTGAACTTTTTATTGATATTGATAATTTGATAGTGTTCAGATGTTGCACTTTTATGAAGTTGAACTTGTTAATTTGTTATAGTTCAAATGTTTAATTATATATTATATATGTATATATCTACATATATTTTTTGCACTAAAAATATGTTTGAATATGGAATAATAGGAGCCATTGTTATTTTGAAAAATAAATATGTTTACATTAGACGTTAATGAAAATACAATCTGAAATGAACATTAGTATTAACCATAATGTGTATCTTTCAAAAAATACAAATTGAAATCTGAATAATACATATGGCTGAATGTGTAATAAGTAGAAATGTGTATATACACCTATGATTGAAAGATATAATTGCAAGAACCCAATGATGTTTTGCCTTTACGTGAACAGGAATGAACATATGATCAACCGTATGCCATGGCACTGTAGCATGCATGTGGAATCCACTTACATACTCATTCAGATGATATTTCTTTCCACCAGCATTAAGAGTTGCATCATCCAATTTATACACATCAAATACAGTTGTAACAATGTTTATGAAATTGCAGTCTACAGTGCTGAACTTATATGAGATATTGGGATCATACTTGGACTTCTTTCACAGATAGTACAAGCATACATCAATTTGCTGCATTATAAATAAATTTCATACTTAATATTAAATAAACAAATAAAAAAAAATCAAATCTTACATATGAAAATATCATGTACAAATCAGTGAAGTTATAACATACTTCATATGTATTTACAAATATACATTTTCAACTATAACAAAATAATCAATTACAATTATTCATATTTAACGCCGAACTAATATATATTTCAATATACAAATCAATATAATAATATATCACTTACCTCATCTGATCACGTCTGGCTAGGAGTACCCATAACGTAGAACCAATTCTTGTCTTCAACAGATAAAATTTCAAAGTTGATAACTGGTATTTTTGCCTTTCCCTTCAAATAATGTTCTTCTTTGTTGTTCCTATTTATTCATTATACATATTAGTCTGTAATTTACATAATCTTAATTTACAAAAGTTAGTACTATCAAGTTGTATTCTGTGTACCTCTTCGAATGATATTTAAGAGGATCCAATGAAAGCCACGTCATGAACTTATTGGTGACTTTAGTGTCTTCTATCGCATTAACTGGATGAGATATAAAGGGATGCTTCTGATCGAATGTTCTCCATTGCTCTTCCATGCTTACTTTATTATTAAGTTATGCAATTAATTATGTATATATAATCAATTACATAAGATAATGCAGTATTATAAGAAACAATAAGTATATTGCTAAAACAAAAGTTAAATCATGTCTGAAAATTGCAACAGATGTATTACTGAAATACATATGAACAAATGTAAAGTAAAAATGTCTAAACTATCTAACTTCAAAATGAAAAAAAAAATATTCTTCAAAATATAATCATATCTCATTAAAAACATTTACTGTTGTTCCAAAAATACAACTGAACAGCAAAAATCAAATTCATACTTCACTATCCATTAGAAAAAAAATATAAAGTAAGCAAATTTGTTAACTAAATAAATTATGTTAAGAGTACTAACCATCTGCTGAACCAAATTTCATTGTGAATGGTGACTCATTGTATCTAGATGGTCGCCTAATCCTTAAAACATGCATTGACGTTTGTTGTGCTTGATTTGCAGATGGATGTAGAATTATACTTCGTTCAAGATTGACATACACATTAAGACTGGGAAGAAGCTCATCAGGAAGAGTATTCTGAGAGTCAGACAAATGTTGATTAGTATTGCTTTCAATATTTACTCCCGCAGGAATGTGGACTGCACTCTTATATTCCTGATCTAACTTTGAATTATCCACATCATTAACCTCTGACTCATGTCTCGTTGGTGTATTTACATTCATCTCAATCGTACCTTCTTTGTTTTGTATAAATTTTATAAAGATCTAGTTAGATTGCATTTTTCAACAAATTAAAAATAGCAATCAATGCACGTTTTATAGATACCTTGAACTCATCTTCAACTTCAACATTGGCTTTTGTTATGGAGTCAAGATCAATGCTTTTAAGGACGTCATCTGAAAATGTGAGTTGAGATTCTGATATTTGTACTTCACCAATACTTTCGTCAATTGATTTTGTGATCTACACATGTTCATACAAATTAAATAAAATAATATTTATGAAGAACTAAAAAACTAACCAATATGTATTCAGCATACCGGAGCGACACAAACATCTTTTGCTTCATGAACATCTATATCAGTTTTTTTCTTTAAAAAATGAAACAATAAAAAATTAAAATAAGTTTTTTTGATCATTATAACTATACCTAACCAAAAACAAAAAAAATCTCTACCAGAACAATGTCATTATCCTCATTGTACCCATCAATCTCATTATACACATCATTCATACTGTTGTTTTGATATCCTGCCATCTCTTCGGCAAACTGTTTTAATATTATTTTTTGTAATGATAAATTAGAATTGTATATATAAAATTAGTTGAATATAAATGTACGAAATTTACTTACCAATGTGACTTCAGGATTCTTATTAAACTCATGAACAAATTTTGTAGTCGCTTGATGGGGTGATGTACTCTTAACATTTTCATCCGTTGGTGGCTGATCAGATTCGCTGCCTTTTGCTTGTTTCTTCACATTTAAAACATGAAAATATAAATTAAAAAAATTACTAAATAACAACTTAGTTATAAAAAAATACATATGCTGTAAATGTTTATATGTTGTACCTTATTTTCATTGATTGCATTCATCATCTGATCAAACCTGAAAAACACTAGGCCACGGACATCATTAAACTCTTGCCATACCTGAATTATTAAAAAAATAATTAGAAATGAAAAAATAAATTAATCAAAAGCTTAAAGAAAAATTATCTTTTTCACAAAACTTATCAAAGACTTTCTTCGAGACAACACCGTCTTCATCTTCAGAACTAAACGAAGACGGAGCAGGTGACTAAACCGGAATGAATTTTTTACTGTCAGGCCGGTTTATGTCTTTCCTATTTTCACCTAGCGTAACTTTTGTTTGAATTGGCTTGTGAATTAGAGTCCTGACAAAAGACATCTTTGCAGCACGGGGTGGAGGAATCCGTTTTTATATCAGCTCATCTACACCTTTAGGATGTGGCTTCATTTTTTTCTTTATAGGTAAAGCTGAGAAATCGCCATGATGTTTTTTCTTTGTGGTAAACTGATTTTGTCTTTGTGGAGGATCCTGCAAATCATCTTCCGAATCAATGTCATCTTCATTATGACTAGCAGATCCAGGAACAAGCTTCTTCGATATATGAAAAGTTGAAATCTCCTTTCTTGTTGGTTCGATATTCTTAAAAACAACCTACAATTTAAATAACATAATGAAAATAATAATTTAGATGGTAAAATTAATTACATTATAAATTAGTTAACCATGATCAAAACCATTATAATGAATACACACTAACAAATGGTATGTTGTATATATACATATACTAGATCAGAAAATACATTTACAAAATAATCAACATCACATACAAAAAACAAATCGTAAAACTAACCTTGTCATCTGTATCATCAAACATACTTCCCATAAGAGTTTCATATCTTGGACGAGGAGAATTTGTCTTCCAATTCAAAATACGAGGGATTTGAGAATCCACCTTGGAAATAACATTACGAGGCACGTTTGAACAACACTCGTACAACCAAATTTGAATGGCCAGTGGCATTCTAAGAAGCATATAGAACTTTCCTTTCGGCTTCAACTTTTTATGCAAACTTCAAGCTAATTCTTCAAATGCAACCGATCCCCACGGATAATCACTGTAGTGACCACTCTCAACCAAATCAAAGTGGAGGTGTGGAATAGCTACGGTATCAACTGACGATAGTAAGAATACGTGAATAAAATACAAATTAGCAAACTTTAACGCATCTTCATCGTTATCATTCCTCCAAATTTTGTCAGAAACAACAGCATATAAATTTTTTTTCTGTACAAAACTCTCACCATCAAAATATTGATCAATAATTCTATTAGGGCGCTCCTCATCAAACAAAAATTCATCCTTATTTGTAGCACAATTCAAACCAGTCACCAAAGCAAACTCTCTAATAGTGAAATGAAGAATTGTGCCCTTTGCT
>NC_061114.1:196786427-196787086 GCF_002878395.1 Capsicum annuum
GTATAATAACAAATACAACTATGTATGTAAAAAATATATTTCAACAACTAAGAAATACATATCACATTAAAAATCTAATGACTACCAAATACAACTTAACATCGAATAAAAATCTTAGAGGTAACATAAAAACACATATCTAAACTGTATGTATTTTCATAATACACATTAGAATTATATTTCAACAAACACATTATGTATTTTGTGAATACATGATTTGTACAAATTTAATTAACAAGACAAGAATATATAACAACACATATACAAATTATATAACAAATGTATTTTAATAAAACATATTAGTCCAAACATTCTTTTATATGTATTTATAAAATACATCTTATAGTTATTTTATAAGATGAATAATAACAAATACAACTATGTATGTAAAAAATACATTTCAACAAAAAGGAACTACATATCACAATCAAAATCTAATGACTACCACATACAACTTAACATCGAATAAAATTGTTAGAGGTAAACATAAAAACACATATCTAACCTGTATGTATTTTCAGAATACATATTAGAATTAAATTTCAACAAACACATATATATTTATATGACAAAACAGTCTCTTATATGTATTTATGAAATACATGTTAAAACTAGTTTATACAAATTGTCTTATATGTATTTATGAAATACATCTTATA
>NC_061114.1:196787186-196787764 GCF_002878395.1 Capsicum annuum
CTTATATGTATTTATGAAATACATCTTATAGTTATTTTATAAGATGTATAATAACAAATACAACTATGTATGTAAAAAATACATTTCAACAAATAAGAAATACATATCACATTAAAAATATAATGACTACCAAATACAATTTAACATCGAATAAAAATCTTAGAGGTAAACCTAAAAACACATATCTAACCTGTATGTATTTTCAGAATACATATTAGAATTATATTTCAACAAACACATATGTATTTTATGAATACATGATTATTACAAATTTAATTAAAAAGAAAATAATATAACAACACATATACAAATTATATAACATATGTATTTTCAGAATACATATTACGCTTCTACAGTTGCTATTTCTGCCATTTTTCCAAAAGAATATATATATATATATATACAGAAACCTAATAAATACAAATATCTTACACAAAATTTAGATATGAAATACATATTTAAAATATATTGTATATAGCATATACAATTCATATCAATAACAAGATTTTCGAATAGTACCATACCTCCTCCGTTCAGATTCAGAATCTGATGCAACGGGACTTGCAATTTTACTACAT